>NC_043002.1:12814897-12827397 GCF_006345805.1 Octopus sinensis
AACTCTCTAAGAAATCCCATCATATTCATACATACACATCTGTGCTAACTACATCCCCAAGGATGGAGCCTTGTATCTTTGCTGAAAACCGGCTCCCTCCTCAGTGGAAGATTTATAATCATTAGAAAATTGAAGATACACGCACTTGCTATTGGTTAGCTCCCCTGATCTGTATATTTATTTCGAAATCCTGCGTAACCTTGCGTTGTTTCGTGTCTTCTCAAACAAAACGGACGTTATTACCAGTTTCATTATTTATCCATAAATAAATGATATTTATTCACCAATGCAATGTTGAGTATTCATTCTCAGATTTCGATACTAACGTCTATATATATGTAAGTGTGTGTGTGTGTGTGTATGTGTGTGGAGGTTCAATGGCCCAGTGGTTAAGGCAGCGGTCGTGAGGTCGCGGTTTCGATTCCCAGACCGGGCATTGTCAGTGTTTATTGAGCGGAAACACCTAAAGCTCCACGAGGCTCCAACAGGGAGTGGTGGCCGATCCTGCTGTACTCTTTCACCATTACTTTCTCTCACTCTTTCTTCTGTGTTTCTGTTGTACTTGTATTTCAAAGGGTCAGCCTTGTGACACACTGTGTCACGCTGAATCTGCACGAGAACTTCGTTCAGGACACACAGCCACTTACACGTTACTTTTCCGAGCAGGCTGTTCCGTTGATCGGATAAACTGGAACCCTTGTCGTAGTAACCGATGGAGTGCCACGACGTGTGTGTGTGTGTGTGTGTGTTTGTTAGTTTGTTTGCACCTCCGTGACCTAGCGGTTCGGCTAAAAGACTAATAGGAAAAGCATCAAACTTAAGTCGAAGTTTTTGACGAAAATCCCTTGAAGGCGCTGACCCACCATAGTCGCAGCCCAATGACTGAAAGCAGTGTTATAGAACTTACCAGCTGTAATCAAAAAGTATCCAACTTTTTTTTATTTTGCACAAAATAACAAAGCGTGAGCAAAATCTGCATGGGTATACGCAAAGATTTCCCCCTGCAGTGATGTGTTGGGTACAGCCTTGAAGTGTGCTGTGAGATTGTTAAAGTCAAATTTAAAAAAAATATTACTTGCTTTTTGGCCAAAGTTCGGATAATTTTTGTCTACACCTAGTATTTGTAAATTTATTGGAATTTATAAATATTATGCACTAAAATGTTTCAGAATTCAAAAATTAAAGAAATGGATGAAAATCAGATTTGCAGTTTTAAAGAACTTTATTTTTCACAAAAAAACATTTCTAAAAGTTATTGTATTTCAAGTCTTACTGGTTACAGAAAACAGCCTTGCGATAATTGCTGATCTTGAAACGCAATTCTGAAATATACAAAATATGAATATATTTATAGATATAAAAAAGATATAAAATTGCTTTAAAAAATCTAGAAGTTAATCTTATCTTCCTAAAATAAATCCTTGTAGGTAAAAGACTTAAATTAGAAAATTGCGATCAAGTGTCTATAGTATTTGCATAATTTACTATTTTTCTCTAGCCCTGGGCACATCGGAACGCTTAATCAATTACCATGGCATATTACTGACGAAGATCACAACATTACATATGAACGTGACTTTGGTCCATCACAGTATATAAGGCCAGCAATTTCCAATGACGATTGAAGCCGATACCAATAACACCACTTTATATTCATTTCTTTACTGCCAACAAGGGGCAATACACAGAGGGGACAGTCAAGGACAAACAAACGGATTAAGTTTATTATATCGACCCCAGCGCGTAACTGGTACTTATGTAATCGACCCCGAAAGGATGAAAGGCAAAGTCGACTTCGGCGGAATTTGAACTCAGAACGTAACAGCAGACGAAATACGGCTACGCATTTCACCCGGCGTGCTAACGATTCTGCCAGCTCGACGCCCTACATAATCTTTTCTACTATAGGAACAAGGCCTGCAATTTTGTGGAGGGGACTAGTAGATTGCGTGAACCCCAGTATTTCACTGGTACTTATTTTATCGACCACGAAAGGATGAAAGGGTGAAGTTATACTCGGCGGAATTCGAACCTGAGTATAAACAGCCGGAACAAACAAAGCTAAGCCTTTTATCCGACGCTCTAAAGGGATTGATAACTCACCGTTTTAAACGGTTTCAAATTTTGATAGAAGGCGAATCATAGAGGAGTTAATGTTTGTCCAATTTCCATCTCATCTACCAAAAGCATTCTGACAGTTTTACTATTACTATGGCCGCTAGGACTCTAGATCTTTCTGTAATGCGATAATTTAGAAATAAACGTGTCAAACGAAATATGATAAAATGAAATATAAAGAAGTTACTTACATTGGTTTTGACAATATGGCGGAGGAATTTCGCTACATCTTTGAGTTTGGGGGTCAAAGAAAAGATTGAATTGACACGGCATGGAAGGGTATGAGGTACGCTTGAAACAGGGAATATACCTGTGGCAGTCAGCAGGGTCACGGTTCATCCCGTCTGGGTATTGGTTACAGAGAGGATCATCTGAAGAGAAAATGTTTTAATAAAGTTTTAATGCAAGCGCGATAATTAATTTTGGTCATATCTTGATTTTTAGAAAATGTAGTCACAAGGACCATATATTATGAAATAGTATCAAATGATACAATATATACATCAGTTCACATATATACAAATGCAGATATATATTACTTCCGGTTTTCGTAGAGGAAAGACGCGTTTGCTTTTGCTCTGTGAAAAAAAACAAGAAGATTTGCATAAATCGACGAAATAATCTACTAAAACTAACAAAACGTAGAACTTGTTAACTCATAACGATCTACTAAAATACATTAATTAAAAATATATTAATTAAAAACGTAATATATTTCGCTTGAAGCCAAATATAATACATTAAAGTTAGTTACGCATGCTAGATTCTTCGCCGAAAAAGCACGTGGTGGCAAGTCTTTAACTTATCTCCAACCAAATGTAAGAAGGAAAAAGAATTGTTCTCTTTTCTGTTTTGCTTTTTAATATTCTGCCAAAGAGTCTGAGGAACTTGCACAAAGTAGATGTATCGGTCTTTAAATCAAAGCTGGACATCTTCCTGTCGAGAGTCCCAGATAACCCTACCTCACGGCAAGAGGTGCAAATGAGAGTAGCTATGTCAAACTCCATTCTTTACCAAGTGCCACATATTAGAGGGGGTTCTTCGTAATAACAGTGTAGCACAAAACGGCGGTGCATCAGCATGGCCGCAGCTCTGAGCTGAAACAAGCAACATATATATATATATATATATATATATATAAACACACACACATATATATATATATATATATATATATGTAAGGAACAAATGTCCTCTTCACCGGTGTAAAAATCACTGAGGCAATTAGAGGTCACCGGAAGAAGAATGTGTCTGCTTTCCGAGTTCTGAAGAGTTCTCCTCCACTAACCACGCCAAGATGGGAATTGTCCAGGCTAAAGGAATGGACTCTTCAAGGAGAAAAGATGCATATTCCCGCTTCAAACAAGTGCCTCTTGATCAAATGCCTGCAAAAGTTCGAAGAGTGGTTGTTGATGGCCTTGGAAGAACCAAAAATGACATTGTTGTCAAAGAAGTGAAATCTATATTTGGAGCTAAAAACTTTCAGGAGATGATACATCGAACCCATGATGTCAAAGTCCGGTTTGAGAAACTTGGTCTCTTCAGATCCATCAAGATAATGGTGGACAACTTGAAAGAAGATTCTGTTTCTACTGATAACTATGAAGTGACATTTGAGGTTGAAGAACTACGAAGGGTCTCTGGTGGTATCAACACCTTAATTGGTACCAATGATGCAAGTCTTTTGCTGGGAATGAAATTACCGAACATGTTTGGTCGAGGTGAAAAATCTATATTTGAATATTCTCATGGTACTAAGACTAACCGAGGACAAAATTTCACATTCTATGCTCCCTTACATGGCAACCCTGACACAATGTTCAGTTCAGGGGTGTACCAGTCCAGTATGGAATATCCCTGGAGTGGTTACGTAGAGACCAGTCGAGGAACGTCTATTGACTTCACCTTACCTTCATATTTTGGCTCTCATTGCCTGCGTCTTGAAGGAGTCTGGAGAGATTTACGAGCTTTATCACGAACAACTGCATTTGCTGTCAGAGAGCAAGCCGGACACACGTTAAAATCTTCAATAAAGCATGAATTTGTCAAAGACACAAGAGACGACCCAATAATTCCACGACATGGTTTCCTGCTGAAAATTATTGACGAATATGCAGGACTTGGTGGTAACGTGGAATATTTGAAAAATGAAATAGAATTTCAGGGGACGAAATCCTTATTCTTTGATTGTAGTGTACAGATGTCGTTAGCTGGTGGAATGATGAAACCTCTTGCAACTAATAACGAGCTGAAAATCAATGATCGATTTTTCCTTGGAGGACCTTTGACCCTGAGAGGGTTCACACTAAAAGGAGTTGGACCACACAGTGATGGTAACGCATTAGGTGCTGACACCTACTGGCTGGCAGCGTTACACCTGTATACACCTCTACCCTTCCGTCCTGGAAAAGGCGGCTTTGGAGAACTGTTTAGAACTCACCTGTTTGTAAATGCTGGAAACTTGGCCAACTTGAAGCTCAGTGATGGTCCGAGGGGAATATTAAATGGTCTGAAATCAAATTACAGAGTATCATATGGTGGTGGAATTGTCCTTCGGATGGGACGAGTGGCTCGCCTTGAATTGAATTATGTTGTGCCCTTACACATATGTCAAGGAGACAGTGTCAACCCTGGTCTTCAGTTTGGCATTGGCTTCGTGTTCTTGTGATACCACTTACCATTCTACCATTGTAGTTATATTTCCGGTTGAGTCTGGTCCAGCCCTCTCTCCATCCACCATTGACCGGTGCCGGACATTACTGTATCCAGCCTGTACTGGTCATCCACGAACCTTTTGTTTCTGTCCAGTTGGGTATCACACAGTAAAGCTGCAGTTACAAATGGCCGTGAAACTACACAAAACCTCATGGCATTAGTGGAGGGGGTGGGTGTGGGCTTCAGTGGGGGGTTGGGTGGGGACATCTTTCTAAAAAAACAAAAAAAAAAAAAAGACATTAAATTTAAAGCTGTCCTTAAATGTAACTTTTGACAATCTTTTACCAAAGAGTGAAACCGGTTAGGTAAATAAACATCGTTTAAATTGCATTTTCAAACCTTTTTTCTTATATAATCCCACTCGTGCGATACCCCACAACTCAACTTTTTTTTATATATATATATATATATGTATATATATATATATATATATACATATATATATATGTATTTATATATATGTATATATATATACAGGGAGAGAGAGAGAGAGAGAGAGATCGTTAGCTACTACACACATTTATTTCTCTCTATGTTTTTTTTCTATGTCCCTTTCTGAATAAGAGCGTAGGCTCGAAACGTAAAACACTTTTTCTTTTCCTGAGTGTTATACTAATACATCTGTTTGTTTGTACATGACCTGTCTTCGTCTTTTGTTTTTTTCGTAAACTCTCGTTTAATAATAATAATAATAATAATAATAATAATAATAATAATGATGATGATAATAATACTAATAATAAGCAACCATACTCTGGGATATGCCGATACACACAGATAGAGAAATTAAGGCCAACAGACCAGATATAGTTGTCAGAGATCATGAAGAAACAAAATGCTTTCTAATTGATGTATCAATACCGGCTGATGACAACGTGTCTCTAAAAGAAATGGAGAATCTCTCAAAATACAAAGACCTGGAAATAGAGGTAACTAGAATGTGGAATCTGAAAACAGAAACAATTCCTATCATAGTAGGTGCATTAGGCATGATAAAAAAATATTAGTGAAAGCACGCAATAAAAATAAAACTACTGAATAACAATAATAATAATAATAATAATAATAATAATAATAATAATAATAATAATAAAAAATAGTGCTCATGGGAACTGCTCATATTCTACGCAAAATACTTGTTATGTAATCTCAACTTTTAAAACAAACAACTTTCGTATGGTTTTTAGGCATTCACTAGTACAACACTAAGTACAAAACCAAAAATACGGAACCCTAGGCATAACACCACCACGAACTTCCAACATGTTGTCTGTTGAGGTCTCTGGGTAGGAATTAGAGCCTGCTTGTGCAAATGTAAAGCAAAAGTCAAACATATAATAATAATAATAATAATAATAATAATAATAATAATAATAATAATAATAATAATAATAATATTAATAATAATAATAATAATCATAATAATAATAATAATAATAATATAATTATAACTTGATAATAATAATAATAATAATAATAATAATAATAATAATAATAATAATAATAATAATAAAAGATAGTGCTCATGGGAACTGCACATATCCTACGCAAAATTCTTGTTATGTAATCTTAAGTTTTAAAACAAACAACTTTCGTATGGTTTTTTTAGGCATTCACTAGTACAACACAAAGTACAAAACCAAATATATGGAACCCTAGGCATAACACCAACACGAACTTCCAACTTGTTGTCTCTTGAGGTCTCTGGGTAAGAATTGGAGCCAGCTTGTGCAAATGTAAAGCAAAAGTCAAACATAGAATAATAATAATAATAATAATAATAATAATAATAATAATAATAATAATAATAATAATAATAATAATAATATATAAATGCACCCTTTTAAAGCCTAGCAAGACTCATGGGCCTGGTTACCCGGTTTCTGTGGCGTATGTGTTCCCCAGCTGGATGGGACGCCAGTCCATCGCAGCGTTACTCATTTTTGCCAGCTTAGTGGACTGGAGCAACGTGAAATGAAGTGTTTTGCTCAAGAACAGAACGCGACGCCCGGTCCAGGAATCGAAACCACAATCTTACGATCATGATGCTGACACCCTGAACACTAAGCCATGCGCTTCCATTACTACTACTACTACTACTACTACTACTACTACTACTACTACTACTGCTACTACTAATACTACTACTACTACTAATAATAATAATAATAATAATAATAATAATAATAATAATAATAATTATAATAATAATAACCCTTTCTACTATAGGCACAGAGCCTGGAATGTTGGGAGAGGGGTCCAGTCGATTAGACTGACCCCAGTACACAACTGGTACTTACTTTCTCGACCCCGAAAGGATGAAAGGCTTAGTCGACCTCGGCGGAATTTGAACTCAGAATGGATGAAATTCCACTTCGCATTTTGCCCGGCGTGCTGACAGGATCTAGGATACATCACCCAAAATCAAACATACAAAGGCTTATATACAACGTATAGAAGGTGGTAGAGGCCTTATACAATTGGAAAACTACTATAAAATAGCCACCATAGGACTGCAAAAATATCTACTTCAGAAGGAAGGAAAACTGATACAAATAGCGGCAAAACACGAGCAAAACAAAAAACAGTTTTCAGTATTTAAGGAAGGTGACAAATACAAACAAGATATCATACCACCTAACAAATATGAAAAAGAAGAAGATGAAGAAACAACAAAAGCTATAAAACAAATGAAATCCAAACTTAAAGTAGAACAGCAACGAACCATGATAAAATGAATGGCAAGAAAAGCCCCTTCATGGCAAATACTGGACTAAACTAAATGAAAAAGAAATAGACAAAGAAAAGTCCCAGCAAATGTTGAGAAGCTCAGAACTCAAAGCAGAGACAGAGGGATTTTTAATTGCAACACAAGACCAAAGCCTCCCCAACAGAAATTACCAAAAACATATAATGAAAAGAAATAAAACAAGTAACTGCAGAATGTGTGGAGATGGGCAAGAAACAATAAATCATATTATCTTTGGCTGCCCAGTCCTGGCTAAGAAGGAATATATAATCACAGACACGACAGAGTTGGGACCTATATACACTGGAAGCTATGCCAACATTATGGAATAACAACAGAAAAAAGATGGTATAGGCACACACCAGTAAAGGTCACAGAAAACGAGAAAGCAACCATACTCTGGGATATGCCAATACACACAGATAGAGAAATTAAGGCCAACAGACCAGATATAGTTGTCAGAGATCATGAAGAAAAAAATGCTTTCTAATTGTTGTGTCAATACCAGCAGATGACAACGTATCTCTAAAAGAAATGGAGAAACTTTCAAAATACAAAGACCTGGAAATAGAGGTAACCTGAATGTGGAATCTAAAACAGAAACAATACCTATCATAACAGGTGCATTAGGCATGATAAAAAATATAGCAAAAACACCAGGACTTACAAACACATATATATACAGAAAATTGCACTACTAGGCACTGCACACATCCTACGCAGAACACTTTCAATACAGTAACCATCAGCGCACCACAAATCACAGCACATACCCAAGGCACACGGAGCTGCGCTCGGTAGTGAAGTGAAAGCATGCTATAAAAATATAATTACTGAGTTATAATAATAATAGCAATAATGATAAATATATAGATAAAGAAACTTACCGAATCTTCCTCCATAAACTGGTTTGTCGCAGTCATCATATTGGCTGTTCCGCCACACACAGACTTGTTGAGATTGAGAAAACACAGTTTGGTTACCACATGCCAACGGTATGGGAAACATAGCATTACATAAGTAGAATTCACTGCAGTTACTTGGGGATCGGACAAAATGTGATCCGGCTCTAACTTGTGTCTGCTGACACAGAGTCATGATACTCTGACTGTAGACTGTTGACACTGCGATCAAGAGAATGGCGGCCACAAAACGGAACTCCATTGTTGTAATTTTATCAATTATAGAATCGAACGAGAGTTAAGACGAATGGCTTGCAAAAACGCTATCACAACAGACTAGTAACCTCTGTAAATGTGTCTCAGATCCCTAACAGTGAGCTTCTTATATAGGCCTTAAATAGGGTTAGGGTGAGGTTTTGAATAAGAATTAGGTAGTAATTCTGGTTCTTTTTTTGAAATTGATCTAATATTTGGTCTTCCTTCTTCATGCTAACAAGCCTCCGCCCAACGACCGTATTAGATAACTAGTTTATCTGTGTTGTCATTGTTATAGTTGTTGACGTTGTTGTTGTTCTCCTCCCCCTTCTGCTCCGCCTTCTCCCCACCTGCAGATTAGTTATCAGTTATGTCAATGGTGATGAAGGAGATGGCCTTAGCGTTTTATTGATAGCTATTATTCTCTTACAATTGACACTACATACATACATATATGCATATGTATATAAATATATATATATATATATATATGTGTGTGTGTGTGTGTAAATATATATATATATATTATATATATATATATATATGTGTGTGTTTGTGTGTGTGTGTGTGTGTGTGTGTGAGTGTGTGTATGTATATATAAATATATATATATATAATTATATTAATATAAATGTATATATATACATATATATATTACTATATATATATATGCCTGTAAGTATTTATATACATATCTGCTTATATATATGCATGTAAATATTTATATATATGTATATATATAAATATATGTATATATATATATGCCTGTAAGTATTTATATACATATCTGCTTATATATATGCATGTAAATATTTATATATATGTATATATATAAATATATGTATATAAATAAATAAATCTATGTAAATATATACACATATACATAGATATGTATATACACACATGCACACACACACACGCACACACACGCACGCACACACACACACACACACACACATATGTATATATATATATATATATATATATATATATATATATACATACACACACACGCACGTATAAAATAGACTTTAATTGAAGTACAATTTCACCGAAATTAAACATATTTAATGTAATAAATGTGAATGTCAGTGTGTCACGCTTTTCCAACTTTAATAAATCTTTTCTACTGCAAGTACATGGACTCATATTTTTCGAAAAGGATTAAGTTTATTCCATCAACCCCAATGCGTAACTGGTACTTTAATCGATCCCTAAAGGATGAACGGCAAAGATGACCTCGGTGGATTTCGAACGCAAAACCTAACGGCAGCCCGCTGGCTAAGCGAGCAGGCCAACAGCAGAAAGAGTGGGAGAAAGAGTGGTGAAAGATTACAGCAAGGACCACCGCCCTCTGCCGGAGCCTCGTGGAGTCCGCTGCCCTAACCACTAGGCCATTGCGCCTCCACACACACACACACACACACACACACGCGTATATAGATATATATATATAAATATATATATATATATATATATATATATATATACATATTTCGTTCCAACAACCGGTTAAACAACCATGCACAAGAAACCCACACCACTCGCAATGATTACCAGGGAAGGCCTCCTAGAACACCACACCCGAATATGGGATATCGGGACGCTCTTGTCTATACTGTTCCAAGAACACACACCTAAATCACAACAGGAGACCACACATCAACAAAGAACAACTATATAATAGCTACCGTCCCAACCACCGCATTCATTTTTTAGACCCAATACGCAAACACAGAGACACAAGATAGCACCAAACAAGCAGGAGGAACCAAAAGTGATAAAAATTATCAATCTAATTCACAAGGAACTAACAGCAAATCAAATAAACATACTTTCCAAAGGACTCAAGTTTACACCCACCCCACAACACCCCAACTACAATGAAATGAAAGAAGACATCACAGAATTCTGCAGAAAATTAAGACTTACTGAAGAGCTATACGACAAATACAACGAGGACGAATCGTTAGTCAGAAATAGGAGTAACTACACCCCCTCTAAAGGTAAGAACAAAACACTTGATGATTTCTGTGACCACATATCAAATTACCCATATCAACATATGCACAAACAAAAACACAAACCAAACTTCAGCAAAAAAGAATGGGCTGAGTTGAACAAATTAAAACAAGATGAAACAATAACAATCAAAGAGGCCGATAAAGGGAGTGCTGTTGTCTTAATGGATACGACATTTTACATAACTTTGGTACTATCTATGCTGGAAGACACAACATACTATGAAAAGGCACAAAACTACAGTCAACAAAAAATAATGAGGGAACTAAAATCCATGTTAAACCCATACAAAGAAGGGCTCACCGACAAAGAATATGATTATATGACCAATTTCACAAGTAAAACCAGCCAATTCTACGGTATACCTAAGATACACAAAAGTGAGAAAATAAGTAACGCATGCAAGATAGCTACAGACAAAATAATTAAAGTCCCTAATCCTAATGACCTCAAATTGAGACCCATAATAGCAGGTCCCGCATGCGAAACCCACCGCCTCAGTAACTTTTTAGACACCCTGTTAAAACCACTCCTCAAACATGTCAAAAGCTATATAAGGGACGACTTGGATATGCTCAATCACCTACCGAATACTATAAACAAAACACCATACTGGTATCCTTCGATGTAGTCAACCTCTAATCCAATATCCCCCACAACCTAGGACTAGAGGCAATCCAATTCTGGCTAGAGAATCACGCCAACGAACTCCCACATCGGATCAAAAAAGAATTCGTGATAGAAGGGGTTAAATTCATCCTGGAAAATAATTTCTTCGCCCTCAAAGACAACTTCTACCGGCAAAAATCGGGGACTGCGATGGGTACACGAATAGCCCCCTTCTTTGCCAACCTAGTCATAGGATATCTAGAGATCAGTCTGTATCGTAATGTTCTAGAAAGATATGGCAGCCCTTTCTCCATCTACATAGAAAACAACTGGAAGAGATATCTAGATGACTGTTTCATTCTTTGGCATAAAAATATAGAAAAACTCAAAGAATTTCAAGAAATTTTAAACGGACTGGACGTAAACATCCAATTCACGATGGAATATAGCCAGCAACAACTCCCCTTCCTCGATATCCTCATTAAGAAAGCTAATAATATAATAGAAACAGACATATATTATAAGCCTACAGATTCTAAGCAATATCTTCCATTCAATTCATGCCACCCCAGACACACCAGGATGAATATCCCCTTCAATCTAGCAAAAAGGATATGCACTATAGTTTCTAATGCAAACACCAGAGACACACGACTACAAGAACTAAAAGATACCCTTATCACCAGGAACTACCCACCTTCACTTATTGACATGTGCATTCAACGTGCCCTTCAACTGAACATCAAGGAACTGACACATCCTAAATCAAAGAAAAACTTACGACCAAAAGCCTTACCATACATCTCCACACACAACCCTCTCAATAATGAAGCCTTCGGCACCATCCTCCACAACATACCCCTCCTAAAAAAAGACCACAGAATGAACACAATCCTCCAAACACACACGATCATAAAAAGCAAGAGACAGCCTAAATCTATGAATAGTCTCATAACACAAGCCCGAATATACTCTTCAACACAGAAGCCGACAGTAAAAAAATGTGGAAGACCCAATTGTGGGATATGCGATTATCTAATTGAGGGATCAGAGTTCTCCTTCAAACAGGGACAACGGTTTACAGTGAAAAGCAACTTCACATGTGCTTCGGAGAACCTGATATACACACT
>NC_043002.1:12832397-12837397 GCF_006345805.1 Octopus sinensis
AACGCATATAATTGCAAAACTCCATGGCCAGTGCAGAGGAGGTAAAAATTGCTATGGGTTAGCTCCCCTGATCTGTATATTTATTTTGAAATCCTGCGTAACCTTGCGTAGTTTCGTGTCTTCTCAAACGAAACGGACTTTATTACCATTTTCATATATTTATCCATAAATAAATGATACTTATTCACCAATGCAATGTTGAGTATTCATTCTCAGATTTCGATACTAACGTCTATATATATGTAAGTGTGTGTGTGTGTGTGTGTGTGTGAAGGTGCAATGGCCCAGTGGTTAAGGCAGCGGTCGTGAGATCGCGGTTTCGATTCCCAGACCGGGCATTTTCAGTGTTTATTGAGCGGAAACACCTAAAGCTCCACGAGGCTCCAGCAGGGAGTGGTGGCGAATCCTGCTGTACTCTTTCACCATTACTTTCTCTCACTCTTTCTTCTGTGTTTCTGTTGTACTTGTATTTCAATGGGTCTGCCTTGTGACACACTGCGTCACGCTGAATCTGCACGAGAACTTCGTTCAGGACACACAGCCACTTACACGTTACTTTTCCGAGCAGGCTATTCCGTTGATCGGATCAACTGGAACCCTTGTCATAGTAACCGATGGAGTGCCACGACATGTGTGTGTGTGTGTGTGTTTGTTAGTTTGTTTGCACCTCCGTGACCTAGCGGTTCGGCTAAAAGACTAATAGGAAAAGCATCAAACTTAAAACATAAGTACTTAAGTCGATGTTTTTGACGAAAATCCCTTGAAGGCGCTGACCCACCATAGTCGCAGCCCAATGACTGAAAGCAGTGTTATAGAACTTACCAGCTGTAATCAAAAAGTATCCAACCTTTTTTTTATTTTGCACAAAATAACAAAGCGTGAGCAAAATCTGCATGGGTATACGCAAAGATTTCCCCCTGCAGTGATGTGTTGGGTACAGCCTTGAAGTGTGCTGTGAGATTGTTAAAGTCAAATTTTAAAAAAATATTACTTGCTTTTTGGCCAAAGTTCGGATAATGTTTGTCTACACCTAGTATTTGTAAATTTATTGGAATTTATAAATATTATGCACTAAAATGTTTCAGAATTCAAAAATTAAAGAAATGGATGAAAATCAGATTTGCAGTTTTAAAGAACTTTATTTTTCACAAAAAAACATTTCTAAAAGTTATTGTATTTCAAGTCTTACTGGTTACAGAAAACAGCCTTGCGATAATTGCTGATCTTGAAACGCAATTCTGAAATATACAAAATATGAATATATATATAGATATAAAAAAGATATAAAATTGCTTTAAAAAATCTAGAAGTTAATCTTATCTTCCTAAAATAAATCCTTGTAGGTAAAAGACTTAAATTAGAAAATTGCGATCAAGTGTCTATAGTATTTGCATAATTTACTATTTTTCTTTAGCCCTGGGCACATCGGAACGCTTAATCAATTACCATGGCATATTACTGACGAAGATCACAACGTTACATATGAACGTGACTTTGGTCCATCACAGTATATAAGGCCAGCAATTTCCAATGACGATAGAAGCCGATACCAATAACACCACATTATATTCATTTCTTTACTGCCCACAAGGGGCTATACACAGAGGGGACAGTCAAGGACAAACAAACGGATTAAGTTTATTATATCGACCCCAGCGCGTAACTGGTACTTATGTAATCGACCCCGAAAGGATGAAAGGCAAAGTCGACCTCGGCAGAATTTGAACTCAGAACGTAACAGCAGACGAAATACGGCTACGCATTTCACCCGGCGTGCTAACGATTCTGCCAGCTCGACGCCTTACATAATCTTTTCTACTATAGGAACAAGGCCTGCAATTTTGTGGAGGGGACTAGTAGATTGCGTGAACCCCAGTATTTCACTGGTACTTATTTTATCGACCACGAAAGGATGAAAGGGTGAAGTTATACTCGGCGGAATTCGAACCCGAGTATAAACAGCCGGAACAAACAAAGCTAAGCCTTTTATCCGACGCTCTAAAGGGATTGATAACTCACCGTTTTAAACGGTTTCAAATTTTGATAGAAGGCGAATCATAGAGGAGTTAATGTTTGTCCAATTTCCATCTCATCTACCAAAAGCATTCTGACAGTTTTACTATTACTATGGCCGCTAGGACTCTAGATCTTTCTGTAATGCGATAATTTAGAAATAAACGTGTCAAACGAAATATAATAAAATGAAATATAAAGAAGTTACTTACATTGGTTTTGACAATATGGCGGAGGAATTTCGCTACATCTTTGAGTTTGGGGGTCAAAGAAAAGATTGAATTGACACGGCATGGAAGGGTATGAGGTACGCTTGAAACAGGGAATATACCTGTGGCAGTCAGCAGGGTCACGGTTCATGCCGTCTGGGTATTGGTTACAGAGAGGATCATCTGAAGAGAAAATGTTTTAATAAAGTTTTAATGCAAGCGCGATAATTAATTTTGGTCATATCTTGATTTTTAGAAAATGTAGTCACAAGGACCATATATTATGAAATAGTATCAAATTATACAATATATACATCAGTTCACATATATACAAATGCAGATATATATTACTTCCGGGTTTCGTAGAGGAAAGACGCGTTTGCTTTTGCTCTGTGAAAAAAAACAAGAAGATTTGCATAAATCGACGAAATAATCTACTAAAACTAACAAAACGTAGAACTTGTTAACTCATAACGATCTACTAAAATACATTAATTAAAAATATATTAATTAAAAACGTAATATATTTCGCTTGAAGCCAAATATAATACATTAAAGTTAGTTACGCATGCTAGATTCTTCGCCGTAAAAGCACGTGGTGGCAAGTCTTTAACTTATCTCCAACCAAATGTAAGAAGGAAAAAGAATTGTTCTCTTTTCTGTTTTGAAAGAAAACTTCTTCGTACAAGCACGAAGGTTTGGACTGTTCCTTTTACGATAAGTAACGTTTTCATATTTTTGTTTATTATTTTTTATTTTCCTTTAATGTAAGCTAACATCTCAGTTACGATTTACGACGCCATCTTTGTTTACATTCTGAGAATAACTTTCTTTCAATTTCTGTTTCGCTTTCAATTTATCTTTCATTTTATCTCTATAAAACTAATATTTAAAAATTCGTTTCATATGTTTATTTTCATGTAATTTAAGCTTACGACTGAGAAATATAAGAGCATGGACAATTGCTAGTGGTGATCCGCCGAGCAACATCATCGCTGCCGCGCTAAACAACAATGGATTTCATAGAACCATTGACCAAATAGAGCGAATGAAAGGAGAATTTATCCGGTCTTACATGCTTGTAAGACCACACATCAAAACATTGGATAACATAATTGAAAAGTATTGTGGCAAGGCTGATGGGGATGAAGAGAACGAAAAGGAGAAGGAAGCCGGAAGTCTGTGTGATCCAGGAGTTCCTCAGGAAAATGGATCACCTACCTCGGTGACCGACCAGGTAGTGAAGGATAGGGCAGCCAAGCGAGCAGAAACCGGAAGCCCCCCTGTAGCAGTGGTCCAACAAAGAAATGAGAAATTAGAAAAACAGAAGGAAAAAGGAAGGACCGAAAACAAAAATAAGGAGGGAAAGGGAAGAAAAGGAAAAACGACCAAAGCTGAAACCCCGACCCACCACAAAAACAGCAGAGAACCCCATGTGGGATCCAATGCCAACCAGTACACTTCAGGAAATAAGAAACCTGGAAGGCACCGAAGAACCTGTAGATTCTACCTGCGGGGCAAATGTTGGCATGGGGAGGACGGCAAAAACCGCCGGTTCTCCCACCCGATAGCCCGCCAGAACTTCAGGGGACTCAAAGAAAAAAGCTTTACTGAGGGAAGGCAAGAAATATCTCCCAGGAAAACTTTCAAAAAAGAAGTGCGCTCCTCAGATGTTCTGCGCAACGCAGCAGCTGAGCAAGAGTCTTTTTTATGCATGGCACAAAGAATTGTCCAGTAGCTAACCTAGCTACACCAAGCACAGAGAAGGAACCCTGCCCACCACTATGCAAGACCACCACAGTCAACAGACAATGGATTGCCTCCCCTAAAACCTGCACAGCCGTCACCCCAATACTTTCAATAATTATTGAGGGCCTATTGCATCAAAGTAGGAACAATATTCCTTTCCTGACAGATCTTACTACTTGCAATCAAGCCCTATGCATAGCACTCGTGGAAACTCACCTCAGCCCTGATATAGAAGACGCAGATGTACACATACCAAACTATGCTATACTGCGAACAGACAGAAGGGAAAGGAGCCATGGTGGAGTTGCTGTATGCATTCGAGATGACCTGACACCCGAGGTCTTAATGACATACTTAAATTCGGTATGTGACGCTCTAATTGTATACATAAGACAACATAATATAATCATATGCAATACATATTGCCCACAGGGTGCCCCTAATCACATAGGCAAGTTTGAAGATTGCCTCACAAGAATTAAAGAAATCCTCATGAATCTGGAACACCACGTGACCATATTTCTTATGGGTGATTTCAACTTCCCCAACGTCAAATGGCCTGAAGGTCTCATACTCTCAGGAATGAATCATTGCAAGCAAGTACAGGTGGAGTCCCCGCTCAACGTCACCAACGCCTTATTCATGGAGCAAGTTGTACTCAAACCAACTAGGGCGAATAACATTCTGTATCTCTGCTTCACGAACAATATGGACATCATTCATGATGTGAAAGTGACACCGACATTAGTTTCGGATCACAACATAATAGAGTTGTCTATGTTTGGGCCAAAAGTAACCAGAGACATACAGCCTAAAGGAAGCACCCAAAATCTCCGGACTGGCCGGAATGTCTCTCCACACCAGACATTGACGTGAAACTAGAATGTTTCATGTCTTCTGTGCAAGCCGTATGCCAGAATTATGTTCAAGATCACAAAGCCAACACAAATAGGAGCAAGATTCCAAGAGACAGGAAGATCCTCATGAGACGACGGACGAAGGTTGCAAATCGTCTCAACGAACTTCCCA
>NC_043002.1:12849897-12864897 GCF_006345805.1 Octopus sinensis
TATTGTCTCGAAGATTTTCATGGTAGTTGAAAAGTCATTAGCGTCTATTTCTAATTCAGTACGAGGCGAAGCAATTGGCTGAGCCCTGATTATAAATAAGTATATAATTATAGAATATTTTGTATATTTCACGTAAAAAGGTTTTTTTAGCGTTCTGACTACTCGGTAAAATTATTATTCTTTAATTATTTAATCAATTTTACTCACTCTCTCTCTCTCTCTATATATATATATACATGTATATATATATATATATATATATATATATATATATATATATATATATATATATATATATATATATATACATGTGTATATATACATGTATATATACACATATATATATATATATATATATATATATATATATATACATGTATATATATACTTGTATATATATTTATATATACATATATATATATATATATATATATATATATATATATATGTATATACATATAGGAAAAAAGCAACAAGAATGGATCAAAATATCGGTACAATTGTTTCGTACGAAGACATCTTTAATAAGGCTACAAAAATTGCAGTAAATATAGGTGGCTCGTACTCATCAGCCGAAAAAACATCCGAGATTTCCAAACATCAAAGGGGGTAAAGTTACACTCGTGAAACATCATGGAAAGTTCTATAAAAATGGAAATTTAGATAAGAAATTGGTTTCTAAGATTTCAATTAGTATTACACAGTCATATATCAGGTTTTTAAAAAGTATTTTCAAAACATCTTAGTTTTCCAGGAAGTGAAGAAAAAGGTGAGGGTGTGAATATATCCTTATTGAAGAAAGTTGGATTCCTGGAGATATGATGAGAATTATTGTACTCACAGAATATGCGTTTGTCCATATATAGTTTATTTCGCCTGATGGGTACGAGCCATCTATATTTACTACAATTTTTGTAGCCTTATAAAAAGATGTATTCTTACGAAACAATTGTACCGATATTTTGATCCATTCTTGTTGCTTTTCTCCTATTTGTAATCTCCCCACTTTATCGTATGGTTAACACCGAATAGATTTCTTGTGTATCCTAGTCAAGTACCATATTCATGTGAATTCAATAGAACTCATTTGAATCTTAAGTTCTTAAACCGTATATATATATATATATATATATATATATATATATATATAAACTATCACTTCGTCGGTTGCGACGATCAGAGTTCCAGCTAATCCAAACGATGTCCTTATCGTGAAATTACGTTGCTGAGCACTCCATAAACATGCATACACTTATCTTAGTTTCTTTGAATGAATATCTTAAAAGGAAACTCTCTAAGAAATCCCATCATATTCATACATACACGTCTGTGCTAACTACATCCCCAAGGATGGAGCCTTGTATCTTTGCTGAAAACCGGCTCCCTCCTCAGTGGAAGATTTATAATCATTAGAAAATTGAAGACACACGCACTTGCTATTGGTTAGCTCCCCTGATCTGTATATTTATTTTGAAATCCTGCGTAACCTTGCGTTGTTTCGTGTCTTCTCAAACAAAACGGACGTTATTACAAGTTTCATTATTTATCCATAAATAAATGATATTTATTCACCAATGCAATGTTGAGTATTCATTCTCAGATTTCGATACTAACGTCTATATATATGTAAGTGTGTGTGTGTGTGTGTGTGTGTGGAGGTGCAATGGCCCAGTGGTTAAGGCAGCGGTCGTGAGGTCGCGGTTTCGATTCCCAGACCGGGCATTGTCAGTGTTTATTGAGCGGAAACACCTAAAGCTCCACGAGGTTCCAACAGGGAGTGGTGGCGGATCCTGCTGTACTCTTTCACCATTACTTTCTCTCATTCTTTCTTCTGTGTTTCTGTTGTACTTGTATTTCAAAGGGTCAGCCTTGTGACACACTGTGTCACGCTGAATCTGCACGAGAACTTCGTTCAGGACACACAGCCACTTACACGTTACTTTTCCGAGCAGTCTGTTCCGTTGATCGGATAAACTGGAACCCTTGTCGTAGTAACCGATGGAGTGCCACGACATGTGTGTGTGTGTGTGTGTGTGTTTGTTAGTTTGTTTGCACCTCCGTGACCTAGCGGTTCGGCTAAAAGACTAATAGGAAAAGCATCAAACTTAAGTCGAAGTTTTTGACGAAAATCCCTTGAAGGCGCTGACCCACCATAGTCGCAGCCCAATGACTGAAAGCAGTGTTATAGAACTTACCAGCTGTAATCAAAAAGTATCCAACCTTTTTTTTATTTTGCACAAAATAACAAAGCGTGAGCAAAATCTGCATGGGTATACGCAAAGATTTCCCCCTGCAGTGATGTGTTGGGTACAGCCTTGAAGTGTGCTGTGAGATTGTTAAAGTCAAATTTAAAAAAAATATTACTTGCTTTTTGGCCAAAGTTCGGATAATGTTTGTCTACACCTAGTATTTGTAAATTTATTGGAATTTATAAATATTATGCACTAAAATGTTTCAGAATTCAAAAATTAAAGAAATGGATGAAAATCAGATTTGCAGTTTTAAAGAACTTTATTTTTCACAAAAAAACATTTCTAAAAGTTATTGTATTTCAAGTCTTACTGGTTACAGAAAACAGCCTTGCGATAATTGCTGATCTTGAAACGCAATTCTGAAATATACAAAATATGAATATATATATAGATATAAAAAAGATATAAAATTGCTTTAAAAAATCTAGAAGTTAATCTTATCTTCCTTGTAGGTAAAAGACTTAAATTAGAAAATTGCGATCAAGTGTCTATAGTATTTGCATAATTTACTATTTTTCTTTAGCCCTGGGCACATCGGAACGCTTAATCAATTACCATGGCATATTACTGACGAAGATCAAAACATTACATATGAACGTGACTTTGGTCCATCACAGTATATAAGGCCAGCAATTTCCAATGACGATAGAAGCCGATACCAATAACACCACTTTATGTTCATTTTTTTACTGCCCACAAGGGGCTATACACAGAGGTGACAGACAAGGACAAACAAACGGTTTAAGTTTATTATATCGACCCCAGCGCGTAACTGGTACTTATTTAATCGACCCCGAAAGGATGAAAGGCAAAGTCGACCTCGGCGGAACTTGAACTCAGAACGTAGCGGCAGACGAAATACCTATTTCTTTACTACCCACAAGGGGCTAAACACGGAAAGGACAAACAAGGGACAAACTTGAACTCAGAACGTAACGGCAGACGAAATACGGCTATGCATTTCACCCGGCGTGCTAACGATTCTGCCAGCTCACCGCCTTGCATAATCATTTCTACTACAGGAACAAGGCCTGCAATTTTGTGGAGGGTATTAGTCGATTGCATGAACCCCAGTATTTCACTGGTACTTATTTTATCGACCTCGAATGGATGAAAGGGTGAAGTTATACTCGGCGGAATTCGAACTCGAGTATAAACAGCCGGAACAAACAAACCTAAGCATTTTATCCGACGCTCTAAAGGGATTGATAACTCACCGTTTTAAACGGTTTCAAATTTTGATAGAAGGCGAATCATAGAGGAGTTAATGTTTGTCCAATTTCCGTCCCATCTATCGAAAACATTCTGATAGTTTTACTATTACTATTGCCGCTAGGACTCTAGATCTTTCTGTAATGCGATAATTTAGAAATAAACGTGTCAAACGAAATATGATAAAATGAGATATAAAGAAGTTACTTACATTGGTTTTGACAATATGGCGGACGAATTTCGCTACATCTTTGAGTTTGGGGGTCAAAGTAAAGATTGAATTGACACGGCATGGAAGGGTATGAGTTACGCTTGAAACAGGGAATATACCTGTGGCAGTCACTAGGGTCACGGTTCATCCCGGTTGGGTATTGGTTACAGAGTGGATCATCTGAAGAGAAAATGTATTAATAAAGATTTAATGCAAGCGCGATAATTAATTTTGGTCATTTCTTGATTTTTAGAAAATGTAGTCACCTGAAATAGAGTCAAATGATACAATATAAAATAAAAGTCTACCACTATATACATCAGTTCACATATATACAAATGCAGATATATATTACTTCCGGTTTTCGTAGAGGAAAGACTCGTTTGCTTTTGCTCTGTGAAAAAAACAAGAAGATTTGCATAAATCGACGAAATAATCTACTAAAACTAACAAAACGTAGAACTTGTTAACTCATAACGATCTACTAAAATACGTTAATTAAAAATATATTAATTAAAAACGTAATATATTTCGCTTGAAGCCAAATATAATACATTAAAGTTAGTTACGCATGCTAGATTCTTCGCCGAAAAAGCACGTGGTGGCAAGTCTTTAACTTATCTCCAACCAAATGTAAGAGGAAAAAGAATTGTTCTCTTTTCTGTTTTGAAAGAAAACTTCTTCGTACAAGCACGAAGGTTTGGACTGTATTTTTTACGATAAGTAACGTTTTCATATTTTTGTTTATTATTTTTTATTTTCCTTTAATGTAAGCTAACATCTCAGTTACGATTTACGACGCCATCTTTGTTTACATTCTGAGAATAACTTTCTTTCAATTTCTGTTTCGCTTTCAATCTATCTTTCATTTTATCTCTATAAAACTAATATTTAAAAATTCTTTTCATATGTGTATTTTCATGTCAGCTACGACTGAGCTAGAAATATAATCGTAATTTTATCGTAATTTCATTCTCTCTCTATAAAACTAATATTTAAAAATCCTTTTCATTTGTTTATTTTCCTGTAATTTAAGCTTACGACTGAGAAATATAAGAGCATGGACAATTGCTAGTGGTGATCCGCCGAACAACATCATCACTGCCGCGCTAAAGAACAATTGATTTCATAGAACCATTGACCAAATAGAGCGAAAGAAAGGTGAATTTATCTGGTCTTACATGCTTATAAGACCACACATCAAAACATTGGATAACATAATTGAAAAGTATTGTGGCAAGGCTGATGAGGATGTAGAGAACGAAAAGGAGAAGGAAGCCGGAAGTCTCTGTGATCCAGGAGTTCCTCAGGAAAATGGATCACCTACCTCGGTGACCGACCAGGTAGTGAAGGATAGGGCAGCCAAGCGAGCAGAAACCGGAAGCCCCCCTGTACAAGTGGTCCAACAAAGAAATGAGAAATTAGAAAAACAGAAGAAAAAAGGAAGGACCGAAAACAAAAATAAGGAGGGAAAGGGAAGAAAAGGAAAAACGACCAAAGCTGAAACCCCGACCCACCACAAAAACAGCAGAGAACCCCATGTGGGATCCAATGCCACCCAGTACACTTCAGGAAAGAAGAAACCTGGAAGGCACCGAAGAACCTGTAGATTCTACCTGCGGGGCAAATGTTGGCATGGTGAGGACGGCAAAAACTGCCGGTTCGCCCACCCGACAGCCCGCCAGAACTTCAGGGGACTCAAAGAAAAAAGCTTTACTGAGGGAAGGCAAGAAATGTCTCCCAGGAAAACTTTCAAAAAAGAAGTGCGCTCCTCAGATGTTCTGCGCAACGCAGCAGCTGAGTAAGAGTCTTTTTTATGGATGGCACAAAGAATTGTCCAGCAGCTAACCTGGCTACACCAAGTACAGAGAAGGAACCCTGCCCACCACTATGCAAGACCACCACAGTCAACAGACAATGGATGGCCTCCCCTAACACCTGCACAGCCGTCACCCCAATACTTTCAATAATTATTGAGGGCCTATTGCATCAAAGTAGAAACAAAATTCCTTTCCTGAGAGATCTTACTGCTTCCAATCAAGCCCTATGCATAGCACTCGTGGAAACTCACTTCAGCCCTGATATAGAAGACGCAGATGTACACATACCAAACTATGCTATACTGCGAACAGACAGAAGGGAAAGGCGCCATGGTGGAGTTGCTGCATGTGTTCGAGATGACCTGACACCCCAGGTCTTAATGACATACTCAAATTCGATATGCGACACTCTAATTGTATACATAAAACAACATAATATAGTCATATGCAATACATATTGCACACCGGATGCCCCAAATCACATAGGCAAGTTTGAAGATTGCCTCACAAGAATTTAAGAAATCCTCATGAATCTGGAACACCACGTGACTATATTTCTTATGGGTGATTTCAACTTTCCCAACGTCAAATGGCCTGAAGGTCTCATACTCTCAGGAATGAATCATTGCAAGCAAGTACAGGTGGAGTCCCCGCTCAACGTCACCAACGCCTTATTCATGGAGCAAGTTGTACTCAAACCAACTAGGGCGAATAACATTCTGGATCTCTGCTTCACGAACAATATGGACATCATTCATGATGTGAAAGTGACACCGACATTAGTTTCGGATCACAACATAATAGAGCTGTCTATGTTTGGGCCAAAAGTAACCAGAGACATACAGCCTAAAGGAAGCACCCAAAATCTCTCCAATCTGAACATCCACAAAGAAGATTGGAAATCGATCCAAAAAGAGATTCTCAGAGAGGACTGGCCGGAATGTCTCTCCACACCAGACATTGACATGAAACTAGAATGTTTCATGTCTTCTGTGCAAGCCGTATGCCAGAAATATGTCCCAGAGCACAAGGCCAAAACAAATTAGAGCAAGATTCCAAGAGACAGGAAGATCATCATAAGACGACGGACGAAGGTTGCAAATCGTCTCAACCAACATCCCAAAAGTAGCGAAACGTCCCGCCTAAAAACAACACTGATGGAGGTCGAAAAAAGGCTGCAACAATCCTACGTGAGGGAGAAAGCAGACAAATAAACCTGGGTTATAAAAATCATTAAATCCGACCCAAAAGCCTTCTTTCATTACGCGAAAGAAACAGTCTCAGTGCACTACAAGATAGGACCCCTTCTCCAAAAGGATGGCTCCCTCACAGACAGTCCAACAAAGATCAGTGAGATGCTGAATGACCAGTTCAAAAGTGTCTTTACCACCCCGTTGGAACACAGACAAGTGAACGAAACAGTGGACTTCTTTGCCGCCTCACCTATAACCAGAGAGGCGGTTACAATAGAATGTTTTGACATTAGCGAAAAAGATATCCTACTAGCCATAGATGGAGTGGACACAAACTCAACTGTTGGTCCAGATGGTTTCCCAGCAATCCTCCTCAAAGCGTGTAAGCATGCCCTGGCAAAACCCCTCAAGATTCTCTTCCAGAACTTTCTTGCGAATGGCAAACTGCCAAGCAAGCTGAAGGAGGGAATAATATGCCCAATACATAAACGGGGAAGTAGAGCAGATGCCAAAAACTATAGGCCTATCTCTCTGACTTCACACATCAGCAAAGTGATGGAAAGGATAATCAGAAAGAAACTAATCGCATTCCTTGAGGAAAATAACTTGCTGAGTGATACCCAGCATGGTTTTCGACCAGGTAGGAGCTGCCTGACCCAACTCTTACAATATTATGACTGGATTTGAGGCAGTTACTCAACAAATCAAATGTGGACGTAATCCACCTTGATTTTGCAAAAGCTTTTGACAAGGTGGATCATGGTATGATATGCCACAAACTGCGTGACCTCAGCATAGCTGGAAAACTTGGAGTGTGGTTACATGACTTCCTGAAAGATAGGAGTCAGGCAGTAGTGGTTAATGGAGCAACATCTATGAACACACAAATAGTGAGCGGTGTTCCACAGGGCACTGTCTTGGTACCACTGCTTTATATAGTGGCCCTCTCAGATATGCCCTCAAATGCCCGGATGGCCACTCTGGCAAGCTATACAGATGATACGAAAGTCTCGCAGAAATACAGAACCCCAGCGATGTTGCACAACTGCAGCAGCAGTTGGACTCGATCTACAGATGGGCTGAGGATAATAATATGCAGTTTAATGCTGAAAAATTCCAGGCCCTGCGCTACCAGCATACAAATCTGAATATTAAACTTACAGGATACACCGGTCCACAGGGAATTTCAACCCCAGAACCTAAGTCTGTGAGGGACCTGGGTATCGACATGAGTGATGATACCTCTTTCCAAGTGCACATTACCAGGACGGCGACAAAGTGCAGAAGACTGGCTGGATAGATCCTAAGAACATTCAGAACCAGAGATGAGGAAACAATGATGGCCCTCTAGCGGACATTCGTGCTTAGCCGCCTGGATATCTGCTCACAGCTATGGTCACCCACCAGTATAAAATTAACAGCGGACCTTGAAGCAATCCAAAGACGATTCACAAAGAAGATTGTCTCTTTGGACCATCTCAGCTACTGGGAGAGCTTGAATTAGCTAAGACTCTACTCCCTGGAGAGAAAACTGGAGAGGTATGCAGTAATATACGTCTGGAAGATCCTGGAAGGAATTGTGCCAAATTTTGGCATTGTAAGCTACACCAATGCTAGAACGGGACGACACTGCATAGTGCCAAAGATCCCAGCAATGCCATCACGCTTCATGACCTGCTTCTGCAACAGCCTGGGTTTCAAGGGCCCACAGCTTTTTAATATTCTGCCAAAGAGTCTGAGGAACTTGCACAAAGTAGATGTAGCGGTCTTTAAATCAAAGCTGGACATCTTCCTGTCGAGAGTACCAGATAATCCTACCTCACGGCAAGTGGTGCAAATGAGAGTAGCTACTACTACTACTACTACTACTACTACTACTACTACTACTACTAATAATAATAATAATAATAATAATAATAATAATAATAATAATAATAATAATAATAATAATAATGATGATAATAATAATAATAATAATAATAATAATAATAATAATAATAATAATAATAATAATAAAAGATAGTGCTCATGGGAACTGCTCATATCCTACGCAAAATACTTTTTATGTAATCTCAAGTTTTAAAACAAACAACTTTCGTATGGTTTTTTAGGCATTCACTAATACAACACAAAGTACAAAACCAAATATATGGCACCCTAGGCATAACACCAACACGAACTTCCAACTTGTTGTTTCTTGAGGTCTCTGGGTAAGAATTGGAGCCAGCTTGTGCAAATGTAAAGCAAAAGTCAAACATAAAATAATAATAATATTAATAATAATAATAATAATAATAATAAAAATAAAAATAATAATAGTAATAGTAATAGTAATAATAATAATAATAATAATAATAATAATAATAATAATAATAATAATAATGATAATAATAATAATATTAATAATAATAATAATAATAATAAATAAATGCGCCCTTTTAAAGCCTAGCAAGACTCATGGGCCCGGTTTCCCGGTTTCTGTGGCGTATGTGTTCCCCAGCTGGACGGAACGCCAGTCCATCGCAGCGTTACTCATTTTTGCCAGCTGAGTGGACTGGAGCAACGTGAAATGAAGTGCTTTGCTCAAGAACAGAACGCGACACCCGGCCCAGGAATCGAAACCACAATCTTACGATCATGGTGCTGACACCCTAAACACTAAGCCAAGCGCCTCCACTACTACTACTACTACTACTACTACTACTACTACTACTACTACTACTACTACTACTACTACTAATCATAATAATAATAATAATAATAATAATAATAATTATAATAATAATAACCCTTTCTAATCTAAGCACAAAGCTTGGAATGTTGGGGCAGGGTCCAGTCGAGTAGATTGACACCAGTACACAACTGGTACTTTCTTTTTCGACCCCGAAAGGATGAAAGACTTAGTCGACCTCGGCGGAATTTGAACCCAGAATGGATGAAATTTCACTTCACATTTTGCCCGGCGTGCTGACAGGATCTAGGATGCATCACCCAAAATCTAACATACAAAGGGTATATATACAACGTATAGAAGGTGGTAGAGGCCTTATACAGCTGGAAAACTACTATAATATAACTACCATAGGACTGCAAAAATATCTACTTCAGAAGGAAGGAAAACTGATACAAATAGCGGCAAAACACGAGCAAAGCAAAAAACTGTTCTCAGTATTTAAGGAAGGTGACAAATACAGACAAGAAATCATACCACCTAACAAATATGAAAAAGAAGAAGAAAATGAAGAAACAACAAAAGCTATAAAACAAATGAAATCCAAACTAAAAATAGAACAGCAACGAACCATGATAAAACGATGGCAAGAAAAGCCCCTTCATGGTAAATACTGGACTAAACTAAATGCAAAAGAAATAGACAAAGAAAAATCTCAGCAATGGTTGAGAAGCTCAGGACTCAAAGCAGAGACAGAAGGATTTTTAATTGCAACACAAGACCAAAGCCTCCCCACCAGAAATTACCAAAGACATGTAATGAAAAGAAATATAACAAGTAACTGCAGAATGTGTGGAGATGGACAAGAAACAATAAATCATATTATCTCTGGCTGCCCAGTCCTGGCTAAGAAGGAATATATAATCACAGACACGACGGAGTTGGGACCTACATACACTGGAAGCTATGCCAACATTATGGAATAACAACAGAAAAACGATGGTATAGGCACACACAAGAAAAGGTCACAGAAAACGAGAAAGCAACCATACTCTGGGATATGCCAATACACACAGATAGAGAAATTAAGGCCAACAGACCAGATATAGTTGTCAGAGATCATGAAGAAAAAAATGCTTTCTAATTGTTGTGTGAATACCAGCAGATGACAACGTATCTCTAAAAGAAATGGAGAAACTTTCAAAATACAAAGACCTGGATATAGAGGTAACCAGAATGTGGAATCTAAAAACAGAAACAATACCTATCATAACAGGTGCATTAGGCATGATAAAAAATATAGCAAAAACACCAAAACATATAACATACAGAAAATAACATACAGTATAACATACACATATAACATACGGAAAATTGCACTACTAGGCACTGCACACATCCTACGTAGAGCACTTTCAATACAGTAGCCATCAGAGCACCACAAATCACAACACATACCCAAGGCACACTGAGCTGCGCTCGGTAGTGAAGTGAAAGCACGCTATAAAAATAAAATTACTGAGTAATAATAATAATAGCAATAATGATAAATATATAGATAAAGAAACTTACCGAATCTTCCTCCATAAACTGGTTTGTCGCAGTCATCATATTGGCTGCCCCGCCACACACAGACTTGTTGAGATTGAGAAAACACAGTTCGATAACCACATGCCATCGGTATGGGAAACATTGCATTACATAAGTAGAATTCACTGCAGTTATTTGGTGATCGGACAAAATGTGATCCGGCTCTAATTTGTGTCTGCTGACACAGAGTCATGATACTTTGACTGTAGACTGTTGACACTGCGATCAAGAGAATGGCGGCCACAAAACGGAACTCCATTTTATCAATTATAAAATCGAACGAGAGTTAAGACGAATGGCTTGCAAAAACGCTATCACAACAGACTAGTAACCTTCTGTAAATGTGACTCAGATCCCTTAGAGTGAGCGTCTTATATAGGCCTTAAATAGGGTTAGGGTGAGGTTTTGAATTAGAATTAGGTAGTAATTCAGGTTCTTTTTTTAAAATTGATCTAATATTTGGACTTACTTCTTCAAGCTAACAGGCCCCCGCCTAACGACCGTATTAGACAACTATTTAATCTGTGTTGTCATTGTTGTAGTTGTTGACGTTGTTGTTGTTTTCCTTCTCCCCCTCCTCCTCCGCTTCCTTCTACCTTCAGATTAGTCATCAGTTATGTCAATGGTGATGAAGGAAATGGCCTTAGCGTTTTATTGATAGTTATTATTGTCTTACAATTGATACTACATACATACATATATATATATATATATATATATATATGTGTGTGTGTGTGTGTGTGTGTGTGTATGTGTGTGTGTATGCATATATAAATATATATATATATATATATATAAATATATAAATATAAATGTATATATGTACATATATATTTATTACTATATATATATGCCTGTAAGTATTTATATACATATATTCTTATATATATGCATGTAAATATTGATATATATATGTATATATATAAATATATGTATATAAATAAATAAATCTATGTGAATATATATATACATATACATAGATATGTATATACACACATGCACACACCCACACGCACACACACGCACGCATATATATATATATATATATATATATATATATATATATATATATATATATATATATATATATATATATATATACATATACATACACACACACGCACGTATAAAATAGACTTTAATTGAAATACAGTTTCCCCGAAATTAAACATATCTAATGTAATAAATGTGAATGTGAGTGTGTCACGCTTTTTCAACTTTGATAAATCTTTTCTACTGCAAGTACATGGACTCATATTTTTCGGGAAGGGATTAAGTCTATTCCTTCAACCCCAGTGCGTAACTGGTACTTATTTAATCGACCCTTAAAGGATGAACGACAAAGTTGACCTCGGTGGATTTCGAACGCAAAACCTAATGGCAGACGAAATACCTTTTTCTTTACTACCCACAAGGGGCTAAACACAGAGAGGACAAACAAGGACAGACAAACGGATTAAGTCGATTACACCGACCCCAGTGCGTGACTGGTACTTAATTTATCGACCCCGAAAAGATGAAAGGCAAAGTCGACCTCAGTGGATTTCGAACGCAAAACCTAACGGCAGACGAAATACCTATTTCTTTACTACTCACAAGGGGCTAAACACAGAGAGGACAAACGGATTAAGTCGATTACACCGACCCCAGTGCGTCACTGGTACTTAATTTATCCACCCCGAAAGGATGAAAAGCAAAGTCGACCTCGGCGGAATTTGAACTCAAATCCTAACGGCAGAGGAAATACCTATTTCTTTACTACCCACAAGGGGCTAAACACAGAGAGGACAAACAAGCACAGACAAACGGATTAAGTCGATTATATCGACCCCAGTGCGTAACTGGTACCAATTATGTCCATGGTTGTTGAACTCAACATGTCAACGAATACAGGCTTTTCATCCATATTATAAATCTGGTCAGCATTCTTATCTGCTGTTAATACTGGAATGCTATCCAGATAGTCACTTGCGATTTGTGCCTTTTCTCCAAGTGTTTTATTGTTTGCTTGCCCAACATGTGTAATCTTTCTCACAGTCAGTTTATTTTGTTTCATGAAATTGAAAACCCATTCATCAGAACATCTAAAGTTCTTCATTTCAATTCCAAACCCTTTTACCAATTCAAAAGTATATTCCCGTAAACGACGATCATTTACAATTATATTGTTCGCACGCTGAGTAACAATCCACTGTAAGAGTTCACTTTGTAGATCTCTATGTGTTGGTCCTCTACATCCAACAATTGATCAGCGCTTCCTCTTGTTTGACATATTGATTAATTCAGTTCCTTTTGTGCACCATTCTATCAATTGTTTTCTATCAATACCTAAGTACTTTGATGCAACTGACAAATTGCCAGAATGTTCTTTCACTCATTTAATAGCACTCATTTTTTCACTAATAGTAGGATGAAAGGCAAAGTCAATCTCGGCGGAATTTGAACTCAGAACGTAACGGCAGACGAAATACCGCTATGGATTTCGCCCGGCGTGCTAACGATTCTGCCAGCTCGAACGCCTTAATATAATCTATTATATACATTGGACTTGGGCGGTCGTTGTATTCTTGTATTCTTTCTTTCTTGTCTTGAGGTTCACAGCCAAACGGCTGGGTGGATTCGCGTGACAAATGGCACACAGGTGTAGACGTTAGTATTTCTTTCCTAGACCCCATAGTTACCGAGAAAATCGATTAAAACCTTCTCTAATGGAAATTCCCATTCAAAGGTGATTGCGCCTGCCATTCAGCTGTGCTTTGGGCGAGTTTGATCAAACCAATTTTGTGAGATAGAGCGATTTTTTCTACATATAATGGGGCGGGTTCGCTTTTCAAAAATTTCACTACAAAGGGAAGAAAAAATTAGGATTTTTTTTTTTTTTTTTCACTATTTTGCGCAAAGCTGAGAGTAAAAGAGCAGAAGGGTTTATCATTTCACATGCAGCGAGAAATTTGCAATGTATGCAAGCTGCTTCGTATCAAAAGGTGTCAATCGATTTCTGTGTTAAGGTTACATGTATGTTTGGATACTTATTAAGTCACTTAGCCTGCACAAGTTAAAATTTTGTGATCTGAGGTTCGAATACCAGCAAGCTCATATGCATTTTTGAGTTTATAGTAATTGTAGATTAAAATCAATGTGGAAAAATAATGAAAAATATTTATGCAACTATTTATGTTCTACATTGACCAAAGTCATATATAATAAAATGGTTTTAGAGCCATTTTTGAGTTACATTCACACATTTTCATTGCACTAGAGCAGATTCATCGACTACTTCAGCTGGACAAACCGACTGAAACCAATCTTTTCACCAAGAATTCTCACAATGCTGTTTAAAAAGTAGCTGTTTCTTTGTCGCTTTTTGGGCAAGAATTATCTTTTTCGGGTGACTGCGTTGACTTTAGTTATCTATACGCATATTGACGACTCAAGCTAACGATTGTTTGGCGTACAAGGAAAAAAACCTGACTTTAATTCAAACTATTATAACATAAAATAGATTAACGAATGCCAAACCAATCCTGCATTCGCTTTCATTAACTTCCAATTTTATTTGCTTAACTTAACAATACGTGAAAGTATTTTTCATTTTGGCCAGCTGTGTTAACATATTTTTAAAATATAATTGCCTTCTGGGCAAAAACGTTGCTTGCTCCCAATACGAGACATAATAAAAAATTATACTCCCGAGTTCTGCAAGCAACCATCTTGAATGGACCGGCCGCTGATCAAGATGTTCTTATAACTCCAATGTCCTTCACTCCCTCTGATACGATCTACAAGTTCAAGCGACTTCAATTTCCCATCAAACTCTGCTTTGCAATGACAATAAATAAGGCACAGGGTCAATCATTGCAAATGGTTGGTTTAAATCTGACAGAGCAAGTGTTTTCCCACGGTCAACTTTACGTTGGATGCTCCCGTGTAGTCAGGCCGCAAAGTCTATAGGGAAAACGTGAAACGTTGCCTACAAAGAAGCGCTCCAGTGAAAAAACATTTCTTCACATCTTTCGAATCACCCTAGTCATCTGCCGCCTCGAAAGTTTCG
>NC_043002.1:12869897-12871701 GCF_006345805.1 Octopus sinensis
TTACATTCTTGAAGAAAGATTTTAAAATGCCGACTAATACTTTCAATGAATATTGATTTCGAATTTTGGCACAAGGATAGCAGTTTGGGGGGAAGGATAAATCAATTACCCGAAGAATAAAAAAAAAACAAAGTTAACATTGGCGGGATTTGAACTTAGAACAGGAAGATGGATGAAATATAGTTTAGCATTTTACCAGGCGTGTTACCGTTTCTGCCAACCCGGCGCCGTAATTAATGTTTAATGCTATTTCCAGAAAACTACAAATTTCCATGACAGAAAGCTGGAGATTTTAATGTGATGCTGTATCAATTGTTTTCATCGAGTTCTTTTATTCCCAGCAAACTTTCCACTATGCGAGTGAATGTATTACTCTTCTACTCTTTTTACTTATTTCAGTCATTTGACTGCGGCGATGCTGGAGCACAACTTTTAGTCGAACAAATCGACCATAGGACTTATTCTTTGCAAGCCGAGTACTTATTCCATCGGTCACATTTGTCTAACCGCTAAGTTGCGGGGACGTAAACACACCAACATCGGTGGTCAGGCAATGGTTAGGGGACAGACACAGACACAAACACACACATTTATAAATATATATATATATGGCTGTGTGGTAAGTAGCTTCCTTACCAACCACATGATTCCGGGTTCAGTCCCACTGCGTGGCACCTTGGGCAAGTGTCTTCTGCTATAGCCCCGGGCCGACCAAAGCCTTGTGAGTGGATTTGGTAGATGGAAATTGAAAGAAGCCCGTCGTATATATGTATATATATATATATATATATATATATATATATATATATATATATATAGTGTGTGTGTGTGTATGTGTTTATGTGTCTGTGTTTGTCCCCCTAGCATTGCTTGACAACTGATGCTGGTGTGTTTACGTCCCCGCCACTTAGTGGTTCGGCCAAAAGAGCGATAGAATAAGTACTGAGCTTACAAAGAATAAGTCCCGGGGTCGATCTGTTCGACTAAAGGCGGTGCTCCAGCATGGCCGCAGTCAAATGACTGAAACAAGTAAAAGAGAGAAAGAGAATATATAATATATATATATATATATATATATATAAAATATATATAATATATATATATATATAAATATATATATATATATATATATATATATATATGTCTGGCTTCTTTTCAGTTTCCGTCTACTAAATCCACTCACAAGTCTTTGGTCGGCTCGTGGCTATAGTAAAGACACTTGCTCGAGATGCTACGCAGTGGGACTGAACCCAGAACCATGTGTGTGGGAAGCAAGCTTCTTATCACAGAGACACGCCTACGCCTATGATTCACTTTTCCTACACACCAAAGACGTACATTATCTAAACAAACGACAAGTAGATATACAGCTTCGACAAACCGCAATTAAGGAAATACGCTTTTGTCATTCTTGTGAATCACGGCAGCAACTAAGTTTGTCTCGAGCAAATATATACTCTTTTACTCTTTTACTTGTTTCAGTCATTTCGACTGCGGCCATGCTGGAGCACCGCCTTTAGTCGAGCAAATCGACCCCGGGACTTATTCTTTGTAAGCCCAGTACTTATTCTATCGGTCTCTTTTTGCCGAACGCTATGTGACGGGGACGTAAACACACCAGCCATCGGTTGTCAGCAATGCTAGGAGACAAACACAGACACACAACACATACACACACATACATATATATACATATATACGACAGGCTTCTTTCAGTTTCCCGTCTACCAAATCCACTCACAAGACATTGGTCGGCCCGGGGCTATATCAGAAGACACTTGCCCAAATGCCACGCGTGGACTGA
>NC_043002.1:12871801-12904301 GCF_006345805.1 Octopus sinensis
TCAACGTATGGTAAGCACCGCTCTTCGTTGAGGGACTCCCTCTACAGGCTGATATATAGATTTTCAACAGAACCACAGTCACTGGCGTAGAAAATCCGTTCGAACACAATAATAAATCTCTGAGCGAGATATAAACAGTAACTGCTCTATAACATAAGGGGGATCAGCCTTTCATAAAACATTTAAATTCATTTTAAAATTTTACAGTTACGTTTGTCTTTTAAAAATAAAATTATACAGGTAAAGTTTTAAATAAGAATTTTATTCCCCATTTGTGTTTTTGTTATTTTTCTTTAGCCCTAGGATCCGATTTCCATAATGAATGCCTGACTGAGATCACAGCATTGTCTCTGAATGAGACGCGATTCCGTTGCAGGATCCAAATCAGCAATTTTGAATTAAGGAGACAATTCGATTACATTCAGCAAGTGTCTTCTACTATAACCTCGGGCCGACCAAAGCTTTGCGAGTGGATTTGGTAGTCGGAAACTGAAAGAAGCCCGTCCTATATATGTATATACGTATATGTATGCGTGCATATGTTTTGTGTCTGTGTTTGTTCTCCCAGCATAGCTTGACAACCGATGCTGGTATGTTTAAGTCCCTGTAACTTAGCAGTTCGGCAAAATAGACCGATAGAATAAGTACTAGGCTTACAAAGAATAAGTCCTGGGGGCGATTTGCTCGACTAAAGGCGGTGCTCCAGCATGGCCACAGTCAAATGACTGAAACAAGTAAAAGAGAGAGTAAAAGAGTTTGAATACACTTCATTATATCGATAAAGATAATAAGTTGTGCAAGTGAAAACTCAGAATTCTATTTCCCTCTCTTCATAAACATAGAGGCGTCTCATATGTAGCCCTGTTTATCAAACACTCATTTTTTTAATAACTGATCCGAGATCACCCTTTACGCTCAATTTTGAACGCATGTCATTCTTATGTCGAATTGAGCTCTGATAACGCTGATCGGTGACAACTTCACAATGCTCAGCTACCCAGAATGCATTGGTTATCACGTGTTTACATGATGTCGTAATGATGCTGCGTATTTTTATACGGTTTTAACAACTCCTGCTCACCAACATGGTACCACTGAACATAAACAACATCATGAAGGTACCTAATCCCAGCAAACCATGGAAACGAATGCATTAATTACAGTAAAAGGTAGACATCATCAACAAAATATGTAAATGGTGGAAGCTTTGCAGATGTAGACCGCGACGAGGTTGTTTTTTTTTATTACTGATTTTTTTTATAACTCCTTCATTTATCTCTGTGTCATTTGTTTGTTCCTTCTCAAGCCATGCATGGCTCATAAGGGCCGGTTTCTTGGCGTATAGGCTCTCCCACCTGAACGGGACGCCGGTCCGTCTCAGGTGAGCTGCAAGATGCAGGAGGAAAGAGTGACAGAAAGATGTGGCAAAAGAGTCAGCAGAAGTTTGCCATTATCTTCTGCCGGAGCCGCGTGGAGCTTAGGTGTTTTTGCTTATAAACACACACATCGCCCGGTCTGAGATTCGAACCCGCGATCCCTCGACCGCGAGTCCGCTGCTCTAACCACTAGGCCATGTGCCTCCACACACAGTTTCTTTTGGAAATCGAACACTTTTGATGAACCGAGAGCTGATGCATCACTTTTTCATTTTCGCTTACTATTGCCACCAGGAATTAGAACTTTCACTACTACGATATTTTAGAAATAACAGCTAGACAAGGATATGATAGAATGGAATAAAAGAAAAAACAGAACAAAAAGACGGCACTTACATTGGATTCTACAATTTGCCTTAGCCATTTCGGTACATCTTTGCTCATTGGCGTTAAATTGAAGACGAGCTGGGCACGCCATCGAAGGGTATGAGGTTCGATTGAAGCAAGGAACAAACCTATGGCAGTTTTTAGGGTCTGGTACCATTCCAAATGGACGTGTGTTACAAAGAGGGTCATCTAAAATGAAAGAATTGCATAAGATGTTCAATAAAAGTTCTAGGATCAATTATCTTCTATATTACCTTATATATTTTAGGATCAAATATACATCGACATGTACACCACAATATATATATATGCGCAGGAGTGACCGTGTGGTAAGTAGCTTGCTTACCAACCACATGGCTCCAGGTTCAGTCCCACTGCCTGGCACCTTGGGCAAGTGACTTCTACTATAGCCTCGGGCCGACCAAAGACTTATGAGTGGATTTCTTAGACGGAAACTGAAAGAAGCCTGTCGTATATATATATATATATATATATATTATATATATATATTATATATATATATATATATATCGTTGTGTGTATCTATGTTTGTCCTCTCACCACCGCTTGACAACCGATGCTGGTGTGTTTACGTCCCCGTAACTCGGCGGTTCGGCAAAAGAGACCGATAGAATAAGTACTAGACTTACAAAGAATAAGTCTTGGGGTCGAATTGTTCGACTAAAGGCGATGCTACTGCATGACAGCAGTCAAATGACTGAAACAAATAAAATTATGTATATATATATATATATATATATATATAAATTAGGAAAAAACCCACCTTTAATCAATTCAAAATGAACAATCAAATTACACATCTAGAAAATTACATATAATAAAAATATTAAAATTAAAAGAACAATAAAATATCAAAGATTAAGTAAATTGGTAGAATAGAATTGTTATTTTACCAATTATATACGTTTTTATATATTTTTTTACTTAATCATTGATATTTTATTGTTATTTTCATTTTAATATTTCTATTATATGTAATTTTCTAGATGGTGTAATTTAATTGTTCATTTTGAATTGATAAAAGGTGTTTTTTTTTCTAATTTTATATATATATATATTATATTTTGTGAAATTTGATTTAGTATTTCTAAATTGAATTGTTTTCCCTGTAAGTTTGGATTTATATTCCCTCAAATAATTATTTATATATGTGCATAAATATATATATATATATATATATATATATATATATATATATATGAGACGCCATGATAGATCGTTAGCCACTACACACATTTTTTCTCTCCTTGTTTTTTCTGTGTACATTTCTGTAGAAGACCGTAGGCTCGAAATGTAAAAGACTTTTCTATTCCTGAGCGCTATACTAATACATCTGTTTGTTTTGTACATCACCTGTCTTCATCTTTTGTTTATTTTCGTAAACATTCCATTTACATATATATATATATATATATATATATATATATATATATATATATATATATATATATATACATATATTCATAGAGACCCATGCCTATATATACATATGTATATACACTCACTCATATTAGATACATGCACACACATATACGCACATACACACATAAATAAAAACATGAATAAGAATGGAGAAAATCCATCTTTGATTGATGAATACACCATACATTACCGTCGACCGGAGCTTATTTAGACATAGAAGAAAAAGTAATACTGTTCTATATTTAACAGATGAGGATTTATTTACATTATTTACATTTGACGGATATTTGTCCTCAACTTGTTTGTTGTTAATACAACGTTTCGGCTGATATACCCTCCAGCCTTCATCAGGTGTCTTGGGGAAATTTCGAACCTGGGTTCTCATTCCTAAGGTATTTTTCGATGTTGTTGTTGTTCTTCTTCTTCTTCTTTTTCTTCTTCTTCTTCCTATCATTATTATTTTATTATTATTATTATTATTATTATTATTATATATTATATTATTATTATTATTATTATTATTATTATTATTATTATTATATTATTATTCAGTAGTTTTATTTTATAGCGTGCTTTCACTTCACTACCGAGCGCAGCTCTGTGTGCCTTGGTATGTGCTGTGATTTGTTGTGATGCTCTGATGGTTATTGTATGGAAAGTGTTCTGCGTAGGATGTGTGCAGTGCCTAGTAGTGCAATTTTCTGTATGTTATATGTGTTTGTAAGTCCTGGTGTTTTTGTTATGTATTTGTCTATATTTTTTTATCATGCCTAATGCACCTATTATGATAGAATTGTTTCTGTTTTCAGATTCCACATTCTAGTTACCTCTATTTCCAGGTCTTTGTATTTTGAAAGTTTCTCCATTTCTTTTAGAGACACGTTGTCATCTGCCGGTATTGATACATCAATTAGAAAGCATTTTTTTTCTTCATGATCTCTGACAACTATATCTGGTCTGTTGGCCTTAATTTCTCTATCTGTGTGTATCGGCATATCCCAGAGTATGGTTGCTTTCTCTCGTTTTCTGTGACCTTTTCTGGTGTGTGCCTATACCATCTTTTTTCTGTTGTTATTCCATAATGTTGGCATAGCTTCCAGTGTATGTAGGTTCCAACTCTGTCATGTCTGTGAATATATTCCTTCTTAGCCAGGACTGGGCAGCTAGAGATAATATGATTTATTGTTTCTTGTCCACCTCCACATATTCTGCAGTTACTTGTAATATTTCTTTTCATTACATGTTTTTGGTAATTTCTGGTGGGGAGGCTTTGGTCTTGTGCTGCAATTAAAAATCCCTCTGTCTCTGCTTTGAGTCCTGAGCTTCTCAACCATTGCTGGGATTTTTCTTTGTCTATTTCTTTTGCGTTTAGTTTAGTGCAGTATTTACCATGAAGGGGCTTTTCTTGCCATCGTTTTATCATGGTTCGTTGCTGTTCTATTTTTAGTTTGGATTTCATTTGTTTTATATAGCTTTTGTTGTTTCTTCACATCATCATCTTCTTCTTCTTCTTCGTGTTTATTAGGTGGTATGATTTCTTGTTTGTATTTGTCAGCCTCCTTAAATACTGAGAATTGTTTTTTGTTTTGCTCGTGTTTTGCTGCTATCTGGATCAGTTTTCCTTCCTTCTGAAGTGGTATTTTGCAGTCCTATGGTGGTTATTTTATAGTAGTTTTTCCAGCTGTATAAGGCCTCTACCACCTTCTATACGTTGTATATATAATCTTTCTATGTCAGATTTTGGGTGATGCATCCTAGATCCTGTCAGTATTTTTCTTGTTTTCCTGTCTATTTTGGACAGTTCATTTCGTGTCCAGTTAAGGATATTGTAGCTGTAACTTATAACTGGGACAGCTAAAGTGTTGATACCTATTATCTTGTTTTTAGCATTGAGCTCTGTTTTTAGTATTGATCTAACTCGTCTATAATATTCTTTTTTTAATATTCTTTATTATTATTATTATTATTATTATTATTATTATTATTATTATTATTATTATAATATTTGACTTTTGCCTTACATTTGCTCAAGCTGGCTCCAAGTCTCACCCAGAGACCTCAAGAGTCAACAAGTTGGAAGTTCATGCTAGTGTTATGCGTAGGGTGCCATATATTTGGTTTTGTACTTAGTGTTGTACTAGTGAATGCCTAAAAAAAACCATACGAAAATTATGTTTGTTTTAAAACTTGAGATTACATAGAAAGTATTTTGCGTAGGATTTATTATTATTATTATTATTATTATTATTATTATTATTGAGTGAGAGAGAGCAGTGCATGCCATCAAGTGACACTGGGGTAAAATATACAAATCCCAGTATACCCATCATGACTATCCGTCTGATAAGGGTACACCAGGCACATGCATCACAACCATATGTGCGCGATATGGTGATCTCATATCAAGATAAACAGTGCATGACCTTGCAGGTGGGGGTCCAGTTAGAATTTTCTTCTGGTCGAGTAACCCATACCACTCAAAACGTCCCTGAATAAGGGTTGTTTAAGGTTGTTGAACGAAACACCCATGTTTCCAGAGGTGGATTATTCAAACCCCAAAGAATCCCTCTCAACACATGGCTATGATGCTCCCCCACTACTTCTGCTCGTGATCAGGGACGCACATATCGTCAGCCACTAAGGGACATGCTCAACTGGTTAAGGTCAAACAACTGACAAGCAAATCTGTGGTATTGAACATAATATTTGCTGTAGCCCATCTTTTATACCAAGACAAAACAATGTTCATGATAACACTTCCAATCAGTTAAGATCAGAAGCCATGAGAGCCACTGTCTGGTACTACATCAGGGCATTTATTATTATTATATAATTAAATTTTCTTCTTTCAAATTTGCTTCCATTTCTTGCCGAGTGTCTTCCCGACTCCTAGGGCAAAGAAACTCATAGTATACATTGGTAGGCCATTAAACTAAACTCAATAGTTTGTTCATTCTTTTTTTAAAGTTATTATTATTATTATTATTGAGTGAAAGAGTAGCGCATGCCATCAAATTGACACTGGACTACAATTATACATAGCCTAATATACCCATCATTACTAACCGTCTGATGGCGGTATACCAAGCACATGCATCATAACTACTTGACCATCCCGTGTGACTATTTTATTGTAGTTAAAAAGCCTGACATTGCTGTCCTGGAATGAACAAAGCTGTTCTTGTGGATAACGTTTCATCGTGGGACCGAAGGGTGAATGAGAAGCAAAGTGTGAAATTGGGGAAATAGCAGGAGCTGTAATGGGAAATCAGGAAACTTTGTAGAATCAGACACTTCGAAGTGGTACCGGTTGTGGTACCCGAAGTGGTACTGATTGTGGTTGGCTCACTGGAAGCAGTTAGTAAAAGTTTGTAAGTATGGCTTGAGAAGGCAGGAATTATCTCAGAATGGTGTTGTTTGCAGAAAACAGCCTTGTTAGGAATAGCAAGGATTCAGAGGAGGGCGTTAGAAAGCTGAAGGAGAAGGGATGACTGGAAGGTCCTTTAAACCATTTGATATGACTCGCTCTTTCGGTATAGAGTCCGTATATAACATCTGCCAGAGCAAAAGTGTCAACGGAAACAAAACACTACCATCACCAGCAGCAACAACAACCACAAAAACAGCAGCAACAACAACGATGATGATGATGATGATGAGGCGGAGAAGAAGGAAAAGAAGAAGAGGAAGAGGAGGAGAAGAAGAAGAAAAAGAAGAAGAAGAAGAAGACGAGGAAGTGGAGGAGGAGGTGGAGGAGGAGAAGAAGATAGAGAAGAAGAAGAAGAAGACGAAGACGAGGAAGAGGAGGAGGAGGAGGAGAAGAAGAAGACAGAGAAGAAGAATAAGAAGAAGAAGACGAAGACGAGGAAGAGGAGAAGGAGGAGAAGAAGAAGAAGACAGAGAAGAAGAAGAAGAAGAAGAAGAAGAAGAAGAAGAACGAGGAAGAGGAGGAGGAGGAGGAGAAGAAGAAGCAGAAGACAGAGAAGAAGAAGAAGAAGGAGACGAGAAGGAGGAGGAGGAGGAGAAGAAGCAGAAGAAGAAGAAAAAGAAGAAGAAAAAGAAGAAGAAAAAGAAGAAGAAGAAGAAGAAGAAGAAGAGACGGCGCAAAAATTATGAATGAACTTACCGAATCGGCCTCCATAGAATTCACGGTCACAGTCATCATAATGGCTGTCCTTCCACACACAGATCTGGTGAGATTGTGAGAACACCGTTCGATAACCACATGACTGAAGGGTAAAAAGTCTGCTGTTACATGAGTAGAATTCACTGCAGTTGTTTGGTGATCTCACAAAATGTGATCCGGCCCTTATCTGTGTCTGTCTACACAGAGTCCTGATGTCTTGACTGTAAACCGCAGCGACCACTGCGACCAAGAGGATTACGGCTGCAACACGGAACCCCATTGTTGTGACTTTTGTCAGTTATAAAATCGAAGATGAATTGAGAGATTTTGTTAACAATGACGAACCGACAACCTGTGTCAATGTGACTCTGACACTTCAAAGTATGTTTCTTATATACTTATACTCAAACAACAGGGTAAAGGTGAGGCTTAGGTATAGGGTCAGGGCAATAACTCAAGCTTACATTTTAATTGATCAAGTATTTGGGTTCCTTTCTTTAAGCTAACGGACATCCACCCACGACCCTTGCTAAGCAACGTAGCTATTTTGTCTGTCTGTCTGTCGCCCGGTCTTCTGTTTCGTCACCAGCATCATGGTCATTGTCGTCGTTGTCGTCATCATCGCCGTCATCGTTGTCATCATCTTCTTCCTTCTTTTTCATCATCGTCATCGTCTTCTTCTTGTTCTTCTTCCTCTTCTTCTTCTTCTTCTTCTTCCTCTTCTTCTTCTTCTTCCTCTTCTTCTTCTTCTTCTTCTCCTCTTCTTCCTTCTTCTTTTCTTCTTCTTCTTCCTTTCTTCTTCTCTTCTTCTTCTTCTTCCACTTCTGCTTCCTCTCTTTTTCTTCACTTCCTCTCCTCTTCCTCTTCTTCTTCCTTCTTCTCCTTTTCACTCTCTGCTCTTCTCCTTCCTCTTCTTCTCCTCTTCTCTTCCCTTTCTTCCTTCTTCCCTTCTTCTTCTTCTTCTCTCTTCTTCTTCTCTTCTTCTTCTTCTTCCACTTCTCCTCTTCTTCTTCCTCTTCCACTCCTCTTCCTCTTCCACTTCCTCTTATTTTCCTCTTCTTCTCTTCCACTTCCTCTTCCTCTCCTTCTTCTTCCCTTCTTCTTCTCTTCTTCTTCCTCTCTTCTTCCTCTTCTTCTTCTTCCACTTCCTCTTCTCTTCTCTTCTTCTTCCTCTTCTTCTTCTCTTCCTCTTCTTCTTCCTCTTCTTCTTCCTCTTCCACTTCCTCTTCCTCTTCTCCTTCTTCTTCCTCTTCTTCTTCCTCTTCTTCTTCCTCTTCCTCTTCCTCTTCTTCTTCTTCCTCTTCTTCTTCCTGTTCCTCTTTTCTTCTTCTTTTTCTTCTTCTGAACACACGTTTTGCTTCTATTCAATATGTTATAAACAAACTATTCAAAATACACACATACACACGTACAGACATACATACATTTATACATACATACATACCAGCACACACACACACATACATACATATATATATATACATACATATATACGCGAGTTTATGTGTGTGCAATTTCCTGTCTTATGTCTTTTGCAAAAAATTAACACCTTACACACACATTCACACACACATGCATACACACATACACACATATATACATACACATGTATGCGTTTGCATGTATACTGTGTGTGATTTTATTGATTCCGCAGACCCTGAAAATCTACTTTACATATCAAAATTGGTATTTATTGCGAATACGCCCTAAAACATGCACGGAAGCAAATAGGTTAATTGTCATTCAGAGTGTCAGATGGTTACACTGTTAAGAAAATTTCCATAAATTGATGTGGTCAAACGTGTCTTATGATTTGGGCGCAAAGTGGGTAAGGTACTTCAAAAATTAATGTCGGGGTAATAATTTGAAACAAAATGTATCGCATTTCAAGCATTGATTAAGAGTTTAAGCAAATTACATATCAAAAGTGTTTATTAATCAAAATGTATGAAACTACACTCGCCTCCTTATGAGAGCTCAAAATCTCTCGTGGAGGCACCATCCAACCCAAATGCAAATATATGGGAAATTACCACCTGTGTCATCTCTTGTGAAGGGTAGGAGAGTCCAGTTTGCTGGACATTGTTGTAGAGCTGAAAAAGAAGTAATTTCTACTCTTCTCCTCTGGAAGCCATCTACTCGCAATACCAAAGGGCGCACACTCTCCTACCCTGATGTAATCTCCAGGGATACAGGCATCCAGCAACAGGACCTCCGTAATGCTATGATGGACCGTGAAGTCTGGCGTGACATAGTAAATTCCATTGTCTCGACCACGGTCGAACAATGATGATGATGATGTATACGAGCAAAACGCCCCCCCCCCACCGTCCAATGGACGGTGCTGAGTTGTCAAACATTTAAACCAAATTTTCTCCAAAAAACTTGTCCGACCGTTCCATAGGCCTCCCCTTTGAGAAACACCGATTTAGCCTGAATTTGAGACAGCAGCAAAAGAAGAAAGAAAGATAGACATTTTTTTTCTATTCCAAAGAAAAACGATTTTATTCACATAAATATGCAACCGAAGTGTTTAAAGTACCAGTAATGATAAGGCTGTTGACTGGGAGAACACAAACATGGTTTAAACAGTAAGCTTGGCAGGAAAGAAACATGCCTTTAAGCAGTACAAAAACAACAAAAAATGGAAGGTGCAGTTATGTACAGGTTGACGGAAGAAAAGCAGGACAAAAACGGCTTTATCCATCGCATTCTAACTTGGAATCGATTTTTCTAATTTTTTCAAGACTTATACACGCCCTGATACCGTCGGTATCTTCATATCAAATTTGAGCGCAATCGGATGGAGGATGCCCGAGATCTGAGAAGACAGACAGACAGACAGAACGGATTTTATAGAAGAGATAATTATACCAGAATCTCGAAGTCCACATTTATATCATTTAGCTGGTTCAGAAACAACAACTCACTTCACCTGTTTTGAACCTCATCTACATTGGTGGATCTCCGTCAGTGCAGGAAATAAACTATGGCTCGGAAAAAGTGGTAATATAACGGTACAAGGTGTAGACCGTTGGCAGTGTGAGTCAACGCTTCCAGCTCATCAAGTCCTTCAACTTTGCACTTGGTTACACGGTTTCACTGATAGAGAGCGCTGAGGCGTTGTTGAACATAATGCTCGCAGTCTGACCGCCAGAGACAAGCGTGAAGTGCAACAATCATCAAAATTCTACCAAACACGCTACATGAACTCTTGAAACTGCCCTTTTTGGCAACAGGTTCTGAAGCCTGGCCGGAACAAAATCAATAATTTCTCTTATTAACATTATGAAAATACAGTTCTATATTTAAGAGATGAGGAATTATGAACATTATGTACGTTATCTATATTTGACGGATATTTGTCCTCATCTTGTTTGTTGTTAACACAACGTTGCGGCTGATATACCCACCAGCCTTCAAGACACCCGATGAAGGGTGGAGGGTATATCAGCTGAAACGTTGTGTTAACAACAAACAAGATGAGGACAAATATCCGCCGAATGTAAATAATGTAAATAATGTAAATAATTATGAAAACATCTATTTTTTCATCTCAAATTACAATTCGAAGGCATGAGTGGGCATCTCAAGGACCTTCCAGTATTTGTTTGCTAATATTTACATATCGTTGAGCTTGGCCATTGGTCAGTTCATGAGGAGTTTCTCGGCAGTGTCTGTTCAAAAAGACGAGCTCATTGATCTGTCGTTGATAGTATTTTGTGAAAGACCAAGCCGACATTGTACGAGTGTTTGTGTTTGGCTTTTGTTGAAACTTTTCAAGCAAAGCATCATCTTCCACAACTGGAGGTCTCGCTGACCTTGGTTTGTCTTCGAGACTGGTGTAACCTTCTTTGAAACGACCGAACCAGTTTCGCACCACACGTTCGCTGACAGTTTCTGGGCTTTCGACGTTACTAAATTAATTTTCCGCCGTCTTTATATTCAGCCCTTTTATTTACATCTTGCGTAAAATGAATTTAACTGCAACTTTTTCACCACTCATCATTAAATCTGTAAAATAAAGAATAAACAGCTAATTTTTATGTTACATATATATATATATATATATATATATATAATATATATATATATATATACTTTATTTAAAGCAGCAGAAAATTCAACAAAACCTGTTACTCTGAGTTCACGTTCACGGGAACGTGAAACTCAAATTAACAGGTTTTGTTGAATTTTCTGCTGCTTTAAATAAAGCATATTACTCTACCACTGGTATTTGAGTACTCTTTTTTCCACCTTGTTTCACATTTATGTGTTTACTCCGGTATATATATATATATATATATAATATATATATAATAGTAATATATATATATAATATATATATATATATTATATATATATATATATACACATATATATATATATGTGTGTGTGTGTGTGTATATATATATATGTATATATATATCTATATATGTGGAGGCGCAATAGCCCAGTGGTTAGGGCAGCGGACTCGCGGTTGTAGGATCGCAGTTTTGATTCCCACACCGGACGTTGTGAGTGTTTATTGAGCGAAAGCTCCAAGAGGCTCCGGCAGTGTTTGTGGGAGATCCCTGCTGTACGCTTTCGCCGCAACTTTCTCTCACTCTATCTTCTCTTGGCCTGCTCGCTTAGCCAGCGGAGTGGCGTCATTTGAAGGCTAAAACAATACGTAGCGCATTGTGACCAGTGATGTGTAGCAATATCCGATAGCCTGATCGGTCACGTGATCACGTTATATATATATATATATATATATATATATATATATATGGGTAAATGACGAAACCGGTCTACGATTAATTCTTTATTTTTGTATATTTTCATCTGTCTTACTCGCTTTTGTTCTTGTGTTTGCTGAATTTCTCTAGAGAATATTCTTTTCTTTTGTAGTTAGATAGTAGGTGATCTTCTTCTAGCATATTGGCTGTCCACTTTGTGGTTATCCCTAATATACGCATGTATATATATATATATATATATATATATATTATATATATATGTTTGTGTGTGTGTGTGTTATATGAAAATAAAGAATAGACAGTTTAGCAACGATTATACAAGCTTTATTAAATTAATGATATAATATGGAGATACAAAATCATGAGTGAAAATCCGGAAAAGCTATTGACCGAACCTGATGCATTAATAGAAATTCGATACTTCGAGAGATATGAAGCAAATTATTTTTAACATTGTAACTCGAAGCAGAGAAAGCTGTAAATATTTTAGAAGATTTTTGAATATAGGTTGTAAAAGAATCTTGGATGGAATATGTCCAAGACTGCTATGGATCTCGTTCCCGCATCTTCTATAAAAATGGCAAACGTTCCGTCCATCATACCAAGGCAACACTTTGAATGTTCTGAATCCATTTTGAATCAGTTCTTACAAGCGAGTATCGTAAGTTTGTGCGGTATTATTACTCTTTTAAATCTTTTACTTGTTTCAGTCATTTGACTGCGGTATGCTGGAGCACCACCTTTAGTCGGACCCCAGGACTTATTTTTTTGGATGCTTAGTACTTATTCTGTCGGTCTCTTTTGCCGAACTGCTAAATTACGGGGACGTAAACACACCACCATCGGTTGTCAAGCGATGTTGGGGACAAACACAGACACACAAACATATACACACATACATACATACACACACACACACACACACACACACATATATATATATATATATATATATATACAGGGATGGTATTATTAAAATACCATCACAAGTGGTAAGCGAATTATCAGCCGTACAGGCAAATTAATAAAATATATACATAAAATATGAGATATTTACATATATACACAAGGGTATTATATGAGTACCTATATCACTAATGATAGAAGTCAAAAAATACTTCTGTACCACCGAATAGTCAAAAATCTAATACAGACAAGATAGGAAAAAAATATCAGTGAACAATAATAATGTCTTACCTCAAATGGTTCAGAACAAGTAAATGCTGGTCAACTCGGTACCGGTTTCGAAATTTAGCGCCACATAGGCGCGTGATTTCTCATCAGCCGAAGTCCGCCAGCTAAATAACTACTAACATTCTCCCCCATCATGCCTGCGAAAGTTCGTTTGAAGTGATCAAAGTTCGTTTGAAGTGTCAGTATTTATAACTTGCGGAAACCCTTATAACACAAATAGCCTTATTGTCAATAAAAAAAACATGTTAAAAATCTTTTAAATACTTAGTTTTTTGATGTAGTTAACCATAAAATTACCCGTCATGATGTTGTGGGTAAGCATGTCTGTGGAGTACTCAGCCACTTGCGCGTAAATTTCACGAACAGGCTCTTTTGTTAATGGGATCAATCGGAACCCTCGTCATCGTAACCGACGAAGTGCCAGTGGTAAACCATTCAACAAAATAGCCAAACGCTTGTTTGATTCGTGGATCTCCGTCGGCTACGACGACGAGGCTTCCAGCTGATCCGATCAACGGAACAGCCTGCTCGTGAAATTAATGTGCAAGTGGTTGAGCACTCTACAGACACGTGTACCCTTAAAATCTCAGGGGGGATTCAGCGTGACACAGTGTGTGACAAGGCTGGCCCTTTGAAATACAGGAAGAAAGAGTGAGAGGAAGTTGTGGTGTAAGAGCACAGCAAGGTTCGCCAACCCCACTGCCGGAGCAGCGTGGATCTTTAGGTGTTTCCGCTCAATAAACGCTCACAACACCCGGTCTGGGAATCGAAACCGCGATCCTACGATCGCGAGTCAGTTGCCCTAACCACTAGGCCATTGCGCCTCCACACGATGATAAGTATTCGTATGAAGCTAGCAGTATCGCCCGGCGTTGCTTGGGTTTGTAAGGGAAATAACTATGTAAGCATTTTTAGAGATGTAAAGTATAATAGCCATCTCAATATGGCTAACCACAAAGGGGCTGGGGTGTTACTGTAGCTTTTTACGTTCTGAGATTTAATAATAATTTTTTAGAGAGTTACTTCCCTTATATATGCCAAAAATGCATTAAAAATGGGAAAATATGATGGTAATTTTTTTAAAATCGTAGACTCATCGTAGACGCGCGCTAATACCCAGAAGGGCTCGATATGAATCACGACTATAAGATACCCGGTTTTGGTTAAAATGCACCGCAAAATGTGGGAGTAGTTAGGAATCTAAATCGTAGGAGACAGACAGACACATAACCTCTCTTTTATATATAAAGATTTCTTAATCTACAGGAAAGTTTCTTATTTTCACTTGCTTATTTCCTTCTGTTTTCAAATATTCAAAACAGAATTTACAAGAAGTATTTATTTCTTCAGGCAAATCGCAACGTAAATGTAGAAAAGAATTATGCAAACGAAGAAGCTTAGAATATGTTCTGATATTTCTAATCTGAAGCGGTCTATACCTATATATATTTCTTTACTGCTGCCCACAAGGGGCTAAACACAGAGGGGGCAAACAAGGAGAGACAAAGGGATTATCTCGATTACATCGACCCCAGTGCGAAACCGGTACTTAATTTATCGACTCCGAAAGGATGAAAGGTAAAGTCGACCTCCGTGGAATTTGAACTCGGAACGTAACGACAGACGAAATACCTATTTCTTTACTGCCCACAAGGGGATAAACATAGAGGGGACAAACAAGGACAGACAGATGGATTAAGTCGATTACATCGACCTCAGTGCGTAACTGGTACTTAATTGATCGACCCCGAAAGGATGAAAGACAAAGTCGACCTCGGTGGAATTTGAACTCAGAACGTAACGACAGACGAAATACCGCTAAGCATTTGACCCTGCGCGCTAACGTTTCTTCCAGCTCCCGCCTTGCGGTCTATAAATATATAAAGCTGTTGAAATCCCAACGATAGTTGTTCGGGGACCGAAGAGCTCTTTATGAAATGGCTGTTGCTTTTAACTGTAAAAGCACACTCACACACAGCTATGAGCACATATACAGAGGCACATATACAAACATGCAAACACTCGCCACACATAAAATTTTACACGGAAAACTTTGAAAGTTACTTCGAGGTTTCGGGTTCTCAGCTGTCATTAGGCTGTTTAAAACTGAGAAAGTATTACTCCACTGAAAGATATTCTTTCAGTTTAATGCTACCTCATGTTCATATATAAAAGTTTACATAAAACCATAAGTGTATATATATATATATATATATATAATATATATTTAAGCAATGAATAAAAACTTACGAAACCGTCGGTATGCTTGAATCTCTTTTTGTAACATATTTCTTATATATATATATATATCCCATAAAAGAAGGAAAATGCACAATCTAAATAGTTTTAATATATTCTAAAATATTATTTAATATTGTGTTTGTCGACCGGTTTCACTTTCGCTAATCATGACATTGAAATTATTGTAATTTCGTATTTTCTTAAGAAGATTATAGTCTCTGTTGTGTGTGTAGAAGTTTATGAATGAATGATTAAAATACTAGAAAAATCTAAGGGAAGGTAATTGATGATCATTATTATTGAGGACAGGGGAATTAATCGTTCATTTTTCGGGGGAGGGGATAAATAAATATACGCCAAAACTCAAAAGCTGAAGTAGTGAGATTAAATTTGTACAAATACATAATACACACACGCACATACATCTCTCTGTGTGTGTTTAACGTAAAGAAATAGCTATTCTTGGAACCTGGGCAGGTACCTTATTAGTATTCTAGTATAATTTGGTGTAATTTAAATCTGGTTAACAGCATCGAACGATAGGGAATGTACAGAATTGTTAACATAAATGATTCCACGTTACTTCACTCGATAATATCTCCTGTGATAGCTTCAGTGGATTTCATACAGCTTATAGAGTATATAATGAAGACATCATAAAGAAGACTGGAGAATGATACATCTTTAAAATTTGTTTACTACAGTAATCATTCTCATTAAATTCCAATCCGACACGTGTTTCTGCTGCATAAGTGTTTTAATGTCCTTTGATGGAGAATTTATGTGCATTTAGGTGATTCATTTGCAGTGCATATTGATCCAAGGTAGATATTCCTATGCAGCTTTATTCAAGGTTTTAACCATGCCGGTGGGTAAACCGGACTTCGACCGAACAGTCAACAAAGAATACTTTGTGGAGGTTTTGTAGGGAATTCAGGAATAGATTTTGTTGCAAAAGGCCAGAGATCTTCCACTCGGATCGGTGATACCTGCACCGGGCAATACACCAGTTTACAATTCCATATTGGTAACCAACTACTTGACATAGAGGGGCACGAAAACTGTCCTTTACCTTTTTTGTCGTCCAACCCTTGCTCCCTGCTACTTTCCGTTTTTCCCCCAAGCTAAAGAAGAATCTCAGAACCAGTCGATTTGAAGACATTGAGAAGTTGAAGAAATATCTGTGACTTCTTCACTTTGAAGGACTTACAGAGAGTCATCATAAAATTCCTGGAACGACACAACGAGAGCATTGGATTCGGAGGATCCTGTTTTGAAGGCGATTAAAGCTTAGTACTTCTTCGAAATTAATGAATGTCTCTTTTGGAAAAGTCTCAAAATTTCTGGAATAGACCTCTCATACAGTTGAAAAATACCATTTAGAACTTCTGTATTTATCATTACAATACTTCTGTATGCGTGCGTGTGTGCGTGTGTGTGTGTCTCGGTGTGTCTGTGTGAGTGTGCTTTTTTATGTGTATGTGGATATGTTTCAATCTGTATGTCTGTATGTATATTGTAATAACAAAAGCAGAAGTAATTATACATTTTTACATGCATACATACAAATATACATACATAATGCATACATACATATATACATATATACATACATGATAGATCGTTAGCCATTACACACATTTTTCTCTCCTTGCTTTTTTTTCGGTGTCCCTTTCTGTAGAAGAGCGTAGGCTCGAAACGTAAAAGACTTTTTCTATTCCTGAGCATTATACTAATATATCTGTATGTTTTGTACACCACCTGTCTTCGTCTTTTGTCTTTTTCGTAAACTCTCCCTATACATACATACATACATACATACATACATACATACATACATACATACATACATACATACATAATACATACATACATACATACATATATACATACATACATGCATACATACATATATGTGAAGGTGAATGGTCTATTGTGTAGGGCGTTGTATTCACAATGGCTAGGTCATGGATTTGATTCCCGTGCCGAGAGGTGTGTTGTGTTCTTGAGCAAAACTCTTCGTTTCACGTTGATCCAGTCTATTCAGCTGTCAATGGATCACCATGCTACGATATAGACTTACGATTAGGGGAAATGTTGATTTGTTCACTAGCTAGCGGAGTAGTATCATTCGAAACCTAAAACGATGCAAAGCGCATTGTGACAATATTTGTTATTCAGGTTGATCACGTGATTGTGTGATATACATACATATATACATACACACATGCACACACACATATAAATTTAATTAGAAGATATATTAACTTCATGAACGGAGTAGGAGTGGCTGTGTGGTAAGTAGCTTGCTTACGAACCACATGGTTCCAGGTTCAGTCCCACTGCATGGCACCTTGGGCAAGTGTCTTCTACTATAGCCTCGGGCCGACCAAAGCCTTGTGAGTGGATTTGGTAGACGGAAACTAACTCCGTCGTATATATGTATATGTATATATGTATGTGTGTGTGTATATATTTGTGTGTCTGTGTTTGTCCCCCCAACATCGCTTGACAACCGATGCTGGTGTGGATAAGTACTAGGCTTACAAAGAATAAACCTTGGGGTCGATTTGCTCGACTAAAGGCGGTGCTCCAGCATGGCCACAGTCAAATGACTGAAACAAGTAAAAGAGTAAAAGAGGATGGTTTCATCCAAGGAAATACTGGTTCAATACCTAGTGTTTGGGGGTAATGAATCTCTTTAAAATGATAGACATATATAAAACATAGTTTATATCCATTTAAACGAAGAAAAGAACGTGGTGATTAGGAAGTTAATAACTGTTTATTAACAACAAATTGGTCATTTTTGTTCTTTACAACTGTTTCAATTAATACGCAATAAATGAATTACAAATCTATGCATTAAATTTACATTTATGCGTCATGTGTATAATTTCATCAGAGAAAAAAATGATGTACCTTTGGATGTTATATGTGCGCTTATCAATTCGTTTCAGTAGACTATCAATACATTTAGCGCCTATATATATATATATATAGTCTACTGCCTTTCTGACTACTACTTCCAACAAGTGAAATCGGCTTTCTCTGTCCCTCTCAAGCTGTTTTCAAAGCGTTCAAAATAATTTTTCTTTCGTTCAGGTTTAACAGCCCTTAATGTTTGTGTTACTGTTATTCTCCTTGTCCTGTCTTTTACTGTTTTTATTTGTATTGTCTTTACTGTCCTGTTTTTTGTTACCACTTTTACCCCTCCGCAAAAAATTTCAAATTTTATTTAATTTAGTTTGCGGGAAGGACTTTTTCCACTAAGTCGTGTCTCGCCTTTACCTTCGAAACACGGAGTAGACGAAACAGAGGCTTCTGAAGAAGGGGAATTTTCTTTGTGTTGTATGTCTTTTACTCTGCTTTTTCGTTGTTTAAAAATATGTCCGTTTCCTTGGTTTTGTTTTTATATTTTCGTTTCTCATCGTGTTCGACGTTTTTTTGTGTGTCCTGTACGCATATATGCATATATATATATACATATAGATGTAGGTACGTACATATATGTATGTATATATGCATATGTTTTATTTATTATTTTGTTATTATATATATATATATATATAGGCGCAGGAGTGGCTGTGTGGTAAGTAGCTTGCTTACCAACCACATAGTTCTGGATTCAGTCCCACTGCGTGGCACCTTGGGCAAGTGTCTTCTATTATAGCCTCGGGCCGACCAAAGCCTTGTGAGTGGATTTGGTAGACGAAAACTGAAAGAAGTCTGTCGTATATATATATATATATATATATATTTATTATATAGAAGGAGCTTCTACAGGACTAGAACTGTTTCATTCAAGAGAAATCTTCAGGAAGCTAGTTAACGGAATTTTTATTTCTAGTTAACGGAATAGTTAACGGAATTAATATTTCTCTTGAATGAAACAGTTCTAGTCCTGTAGAAGCTCCTTCTATATAATAAATTAATTTTACTCTGCTATGTATTGAGTACCTTATTTACTGTGGTTAACCCCGAATCAACCCGGGACCTACATATATATATATATATATATAATATATATATATATATATATATATATACATAGGCGCGCGCTCACATGCACTCATGCATACCATTCAAGTATACGAAATAAGTTAAGGAGAAAAGTGATCGAATGAATACGAAAATAGTTTCATATTTTATTTATTGAAATGCTTTAAAAAATTAGTGGAAACCAATGTGTGGGTGTATGAACCATCAAGTGAAATAAAATCGTTTTATAACAAGTGGAAACCAGACTGCAGAGAGGAAACGAACACAGCCAACTGTTACAACTTTAAAACGTGCAGCGGTAAAAAAAAAAGTGGCATCCTGTAGTAATATGAGCTGCTGTATACGATATCAGATCTGCACCTCACCTGTCATGCGAATTCGAAACACCCATGTCAACATCTCTCCAAAGACACAGTTTTTGACTCAACCAGCTGGGGTGTAAATATATTTCTTTACTGCCCACAAGAGGCTAAACATAGAGGGGACAAGCAAGGACAGACGAAGGGATTAAGTCGACTACATCGACTCCAGTACGAAACTGGTACTTTATTTATCGACCTCGAAAGGATGAAAGGCAAAGTCAACCTCGGCGGAATTTGAACTCAGAACGTAATGACAGACGAAATAGTGCTGAGCATTTCGCCCGGCGCGCTAACGTTTCTGCCAACGAAAGTTAAGGGCGCTTGGAACTCTTTACCATCCTACATAAAACAGGCAAAAACCAAACTAGAGTCCTGCGACTGAAAATGTTTGCCCAGGGATTTATTGACTGAGAGCAAAACCTGAAGTCTTCAAAATCGAAAGGGCACATCTAAGATAATGAATGGAATTCTGGTAGCAATAATTGCATCCGTCGTTTGGAGCAGTCAGTGAAACTATTGGTTTCGAGGACAGGTAGCATAAGTTACTTAATTATCAGTCTTGTGCCACAAGCGGATCTAAATTGCAGTTAGATGCAGGTGGCTTGTTTTATCGGACGTTAATGCGGTGGTGCTTTTGAAGTGTTCCAGGAATTTTAAAATTTTCACTTTTCTATAAACCCGAAGAGTCAGATAGTACAATTCTCTTTGTTGCATATCGGCACAACTATACAATAACAACAGATTCACATTTCTGGTTCCTATGTCTCTCGTATTTAAGATATTTTCTTCTCCATCTTTAAACGAAACACTCTTCAAAATACTTCTTTCTCTCATCTTCAACATATAATTGTTGAGCCTCAGTCGAACACAACAACATACTATATTATTTCAAATGTTCCGATTTAGGTGCAGGCATGTCTGTGTAGAAAGAAGATTGCGTCCTACCCATATGATACTGTGTTGAGTCTCACTGCGCGGCACCTATTGAATATTGGAAACTCGTACAATGTTGCTCACTTCATTTCAAGATTGCATTTATATATTTATTTTTGCTGCTGCTGTTCATCAGGTGCTGCTTGAGTGATATCATACGGCATTCAAAGGCTGTCTTCACTGATCTCAGGCCTCTACTTCTTTTATTTCTCCTCAGGTGGAGCCTTTCAACATCACTGTTTCTGTGGAAGTTCCCAGTTGTCAGGATTTTGGGGGCTTTGATATCTATGGAGTGGATTTCCTCTACAGAATAATCAAGTATCTGAAATATTGGGATCAGCACTGGTACTGCAAATGCATTGTGGGATATTGTTTTATTGTAAGAGAAGAGTTACCTGTGTCATGATGATTTGTGCTGGGTGTCAAAATACCGACATCACGATTGTTGCTTAATGCTCTGCGAACTCTTTAAAGGCTGTATGACGTGGTATGGATATCACGATAACCAAGTTCCCCCAAATTTGTGATGGTCTTTGAGTGTCACTTATGAAGATGACGTGATGCTGTCCACCAACTCTGAACGGGACCTTAGACTCAATCCAGACGGCTATGTGAGACTACTGGAAACTGTGGTCAATCCCTGACTGACGAAGGTTACTACTGGAAGGCCTTATATGTGTCAGAAGGATTCTGCTCCTCGCCATATCACCGGAAAGAGTCAGAAATTATTGTTGGAGAATTTTAAGGACTTCACTAGCCCCAATTTATGGCCTCCTAATTCCTCTGATTTTAATCTCATGGGTTACTGTGAGTAGGGAGAGGTTGAGAAAGCTGCCAACCCTTCTGCCTCAAACAGGAAGGAGGTGCTCGAAAACCTTCCCAAGGACACGGTGAGGAACGCATACACCATGTTCCAGAACCGTCTTGAGGACATACTGGAAGCTGGGTACGACTATTTTGAATAAATTATTAAGTCCCAACAAATATCTATTTGATATTTTTTGATTTTTAAAAAAATACTTTTAATTATGGATAAAATATTGTTTTCGTTTCCTTTTATGGAAACTGTCAACTTTATCCCGAATACTCTGTACACAATTACACGTTCGTCCGCACCCGCAGACCCACACATACACACACAACACTTATTTAGAGGAAAAAAAGCGAAATTTTAATGTCATACAAGGTAAAAGCATGAAGCGCTTAGAGGCAATTGCTGTTGACCCTCAATGAGAAGGGGAGATAATCTGAAGCAGTCAACTTTTCTCCGGAGCAATATTCCACAAGAAACAAGAGAAAAACTGTGAACACAGAAGACAAAACGCAGAACGTTGCTATAAAATACTTTTATTGCTTTGAAAATACGGAATTTTAATCACCGGTTCTTTGAAAACTTTTAGTTTAAAACAAAAAATCGCCAGGGGTGATCATTTCTGAATCTTTAAACCATTTCTGAAATGTAAATAGATTAAAATTTGTTATTCATAAGATTTAAACGTTGTCACATTTAACATTCAGTCTTAAAAAATCTAATTGTATATGTAAAATCTAAGAACCAAAAAAAGGAAAAAAAAAATAGTGTCAAATTTTGGCATAAAGCCAGCAGTTTTGGGAAAGGGGATAAATCGATTATAACGACCCCAGTGTTTAAATGGTTCTTATTTTATCGGCTCTGAAACGATGAAGCGCAAATTATACCTCCGTGAAACTTGATCTTAGGAGGTGAAAACAGGCGACATGCCGCTAAGCAGTTTGCCCGACGCGGTAACGATTCTGCCAGCTTGCTGTCTTAAAGTAACCAACTTATATTATTATCATGAAACCTAGGTATAATACAAAACTCATAAAATAATGTAAATTCATGGGCAGTAACTACATCCTTGAGTACAAAATATACAGGGTTGGCCAAAAGTTAACCGACAGTAAATCAAAATAAATATTATTCTTTTACTCTCTTTTACTTGTTTCAGTCAATTTGACAGCGGCCATGCTGGAGTACCGCCTTTAGTCGAGCAAAATCGACCCCAGCACTTATTCTTTTTAAACCTAGTACTTATTCTATCGGTCTCTTTTGCCGAACTGCTACGTTACGGGGACGTAAGCACACCACCATCGGTTGTCAAGCGATGCAGGGGACACACACACACAAACATATACACACACATACATACATATATATATATATATATACACATATATACATATACACACACACACACACACACACACACACACACACACACACACACATATATATATATATATATATATATATATATAATATATATGACGGGCTTTTTCAGTTTCCGCCTCCCAAATCCACTCACAAGGCCTCGGTCGGCCCGAGGCCAAAGTAGAAGAAACTTGCCCAAAGTGCCACGCAGTGGGACTGAACCCGGAACCATGTGGTTCGTATGTAAGCTACTTAACACACAGCCACCTCTGCGCCTCTGTAATTCTGTATTGACTCGAACTGAAAAATGTGTCGCTCATGAAAGGCTTCAGTTTAATCTGTTCCTATGACGTTTCATATTTAGATGCTTTTATAAAAACCATTCAGTTGTTAAACATAAATCTTGGAATTGAATGGTTTTGATTTACTGTCAGGTGACTTTTGGCCAACCTTGTATATTAAAACAATTTAATGGAGCCTTAAGAAATATTGAGAACAGCGTTGGAATGTAAAAATTAACTTTGAAAGAATCAGTAGTTTCTATATCAGACGGCAATGTTTGTAGGACATTCATTGTTGATTCCGATAATAATTTTGAGTAAAAAATAATTGTCTGAAAATTCTATTTTGCTCTCCCTCGTAGATACAAAGGTTTGGAATTAAAATGAATGGAATCACAGAGTTGTCAAATTTCTGTTTTAATAATCAGAAACGTTGCAGAAATTCCAGAAATCATGAAATTTCTATACTACGAAATTACAGAAATAATACTGCTAGAAAAATATATGGTAAAATGAAAGGAAAAGCAAAAACTTACATTCATTTTTGCATCTTGATTGGATTTTTTCGTTACACTTTTGTTCATCAGCGTCAAAGTAAAGCCCGGATTGGCAAGCCATGGATGGGTATGAAGTTCGGTTGAAACAGGGAATATACCTATGGCAGCTTTGAGGGTCAACGTTAACCCCAAATGGGTGTTGAGTACAGAGAGGATCATCTGAGGAGAAAGTATATTGATAAAATATTAATAAAAACTCTGAAAACATACTTTTTCTTTCCTTTTACGTATATATCGTTATAATATATTTTCACTATGTAATATAATACAGTTTCCAAGAACATATTTTCCCATACACTAAATTATATATGTGTTTGACTGTGTATGTGTGTATTGTGTGTGCGTATGAATGTGTGTGTGTGTGAGTGTGGGCGTGAGAGTGTAGATTTTAGTAAAGTGCACGGCCTACGGTTTAACGGGTTGGTCTGAGGATCAGTAGATGATGGATTCGATTAATGGAGCTGATGGTTATACGTTAGGCCAGTGTGCATAAAGAAGAATACAACCAGCAGAGTATTGGTGGATTACTACTCATGAATGTTTTACCGATTTTGTTTCCATCATTCAACCAAGACTTAAATTTTCTTTTTATCATCTATTTGTACTCTCGTTAAAATCTCATCTTTCATTATCCACTGTATTGATTCTGTCAGCCTCTTGCACATACAGATGTTTATAACCTGAGTTCTCTTCACCTTCCTTCATTGCTCCATCTCCTCGTATTTGTATACCTATTTCTTTACTACCCACAAGGGGCTAAACACAGAGAGAACAAACAAGGACAGACAAACGGATTATGTCGATTATATCGACCCAGTGCGTAACTGGTACTTGTTTAATCGACCCCCAAAAGGATGAAAGGCAAAGTCGACCTCGGCTGAATTTGAACTCAGAACGTAGCGGCAGACGAAATACCTATTTCTTTACTACCCACAAGGGGCTAAACACAGAGAGGACAAACAAGGACAGACAAACGGATTATGTCGATTATATCGACCCAGTGCGTAACTGGTACTTGTTTAATCGACCCCCAAAAGGATGAAAGGCAAAGTCGACCTCGGCTGAATTTGAACTCAGAACGTAGCGGCAGACGAAATACCTATTTCTTTACTACCCACAAGGGGCTAAACACAGAGAGGACAAACAAGGACAGACAAACGGATTATGTCGATTATATCTACCCCAGTGCGTAACTGGTACTTGTTTAATCGACCCCGAAAGAATGAAAGGCAACGTCGACCTCGGCTGAATTTGAACTCAGAACGTAGCGGCAGACAAAATACCTATTTCTTTACTACCCAGAAGGGGCTAAACTCAGAGAGGACAAACAAGGAAAGACAAACGGATTAAGTCAATTATATCGGCCCAAGTGCGTAACTGGTACTTTTTTAATCGACCCCGAAAGGATGAAAGGCAAAGTCGACCTCGGCTGAATTTGAACTCAGAACGTAGCGGTAGACGAAATACTACTAAGCATTTCGCCCGGCCTGCTAACGTTTCTTATTTCTTTATTGCCCACAAGGAGCTAAACATAGAGAGGACAAACAAGGACAGACAAACGGATTATGTCGATTATATCGACGCCAGTGCGTAACTGGTACTTGTTTAATCGACCCCGAAAGGATGAAAGGCAAAGTCGACCTCGGCTGAATTTGAACTCAGAACGTAGCGGCAGACGAAATACCGCTAAGCATTTCGCTCGGCGTGCTAACGTTTCTGCCAAGTCACCACCCTCGTATTTGTATACCTTCACATCGGACCACTTTTCCTCACCTCAAAATTAATACTGCGTTATTTTGTAGTTCAAACTCCATTCGGATATCTTTAAAAAATATTCAAATACTAATTACTAGACAGTCCAGAAATTCCTCAATTTTGATGAACCACTCCAAAACATTCATATAGAGTAGACGGGCCAGCTTTTCTATGCTTCACAACTGATCGCTGATTCTTTACCTTTGGTAATATACAAGTAAATGAGAGCTATTGTGGATAAAATCAGCGGCACACTGTTTCCCTCAAATATTCCACGTTTTATACTCTTTACTCTTTTACTTGTTTCAGTCATTTGACTGTGGCCACGCTGGAGCACCGCCTTTAGTCGAGCAAATCGACCCCAGGACTTATTCCTTGCAAGCCTAGTACTTATTCTATCGGTCACTTTTGCCGGACCACTAAATTATGGGGACGTAAACACAACACCATCAAGTGATGTTTGGAGGGACAAACAGAGACACACAAACATACACACACACGCACACACACACACATACACACACGCACACACACACAAATATATATATACATATATACGACGGGCTTTTTTCAGTTTCCGTCTACCAAATCCACTCACAAGGCTTTGGTCGGCCCGAGGCTATAGTAGAAGACACCTGCCCAAGGTGCCACGCAGTGGGACTGAACCCGGAATCATGTGGTTGGTAAGCAAGCAACTTACCACACAGCCACTCCTGCCCCTATGTTAACATTTCCCAGACACTGCGTCCCAGTTACTAGTAATTCTGTCGTTTCATACTGCCATAGATTAATGCTTTGGTGTTATCTGACACTCCTTAGATAATCGTGATTTTCTGGTCTGTTTGTGTGCAACAATATCGTAGGTCATTTGGTAATCTATCCAGACCAAATCTGTATAATCTTACAATTCTATATTACCATCTTGTCCATTAACAGTTGATGATTGTGGCTCTGGATTGAAAGGGATGCTGATTTTGTCCGGCGTGCTACGAATCTACTGGTAGGCCGTCTCCATGATGACGATAGTGATGGTGATGATAGTAGTAGTAGTAGTAGTAGTAGTAGTAGTAGTAGTATAATTATATTAATAACAACAAGAGCATTCAGAGAGCGCAAACCTCCAAGGTAACACCAATGTCCTCTCAACGATTAGCCGGAGATGATTTTTAAAATGAGAATATCTTAAACTCGACTGCTCTCACAAACGAAAATACTAAAAATGAACTCGACCGCTCTCAAAAATTAAGTAAAAAACTGGAAAAATAATAATACAGAAGCCTTTTCCGCTACTTGATCGATCCCAGTGGTAGTCATGGAATGTGAAGGTGGGTGTGTGGGCTGTGTTTGTAATTCTGTGTGTGTGTGTGTGTGGTCTGCAGTGGGAACAAGGATAGGTTTCTCTATGAAGGCCCTTTTCTAGTCTATACATTGATATAGCGTCTCTACGACCATTAAGGTCTAGAGTGAAAAATGAATCCGTGCATGAACGAAAACGGAAAAGATCTGCATATGGTGCTGTTACCGGAAGTTTAACAACCTCGTTGCGCACAAAAACGGGAGTCCAAGAAGTAAAGCTTCCTTCAAGGCATAACTAGCAATGCAATCGTCAAGTAGGTAAGAGGTTTGAAACAGGAGCGATATATTCAAAATTGGTAAAACTGAAAATTGTCGAGGATAAATTAAATCTATTATTGTAACTGAATATGTTAGTGTTATTTAATCTCTGATTGGTTTTACTGCTGTTTGTTTATGTAGTTTGATTTCTTTATCCATCAGTTTCTACTAAGATAGAGACGCGAGTAAAATTAATAATAGAGAAACGAAAATAAAACTTTGGAAACAGCAACGCCGCCATAACTTACGTGGAAACTATGAGTGTGCTTTCAAGGGAGATAATCAGAGAAAGACTTGAAAGTGAACGTAAGACCGTAACATTTCATGTAAAGCAAATTGAATATAACAAATAGTCCAGAATCCTTGTATTGTAGCGGATAGATCCCACAATTTAATCAGCTCGTGCCAGTCACGAGGCCAAACATCCCTGAAAGTTTCATTCAGATCCACCCAACAGTTCTTGAGATATCTTGTCCACGGACAAGCAAACAAACAAGAAAGCACAACTGAAGATATACCTCCGCCTTCGCTAAGGTGGAGGTAAATAATAATAATAATAATAATAATAATAATAATAATAAACATGAAAACAAGAAAGCATCATACTCAGTCACAAAACAGGCAAAGGAATATCTAAGTGAATTCCGAATACAACCAATTTCGGAATTAGAGATAGACATACAAGAAACAAGCACAGAAAAAGCTAGGCGCATGAAAACCCGTGCCAAAACTGCGGCCTTAGATATTCTGAATAATAAATGGCAAGAAAAACCTCTCTATGGCAAATACCCAAAGAGAGCGAATAATGCAGATATCGACAAAGCCCTGACCCATCAATGGCTAATGGCCTCTGGCTTAAAATCTGAAATAGAGGGGTTTATCATAGCAGCTCAAGATCAATGCCTACCAACAAGAAACTACCAGGCCAACATATTAAAGATCAGAAGCAGTCCAACGTGTCGTGTATGCAAGCAACAAAATGAAACCATTGACCATGTGGTCTCCAAGTGCAGTCTTCTAGCGCCTACAGAGTATCTCAACAGGCACGATAGAGCTGCACAATATATTCACTGGGTAATCTGTAAAAACCTGGATTTGCCCCATGAAAAAAACTGGTGGGAACACAAACCACCCCCAGTGCTTGAAAATGACCACATCTCACTCCTCTGGAACTTCACCATTCAAACTGACAGGAAAATAGATGCAAATAGGCCAGACATCATATTGAAAGACTTCAAACAAAGAACATGCCTCCTCATTGATATGACTGTCCCAATCGATATAAACGTATCTGTCAGGACCTACCAAAAACTGAGCAAATATAAAGATCTTGAAATAGAAATCAGCAAAATGTGGAAGCTGAAGACTAAAACAATACCTGTTGTCATAGGTGCCCTGGGAATGATAGCAAAAGGGGCTGATAGCTACCTAACTCAGATACCAGGAAACCCAAAAATGGCAGAAGTTCAAAAGATAGTGCTCATGGGAACTGCTCATATCCTACGCAAAATACTCTCTATGTAACCTCAAGGTTTAAAACAACCATAATTTTCGGTTTAAAAAAAAAAAAAAAAAAAAAAACTTTTTTTTAGACATTCATTAGTACAACATCCCCACCCCCCTAATATATGGCACACTAGGCATAACAACAACATGAACTTCCAACCCTGTTGTCTCTTGAGGTCTCTGGGTGAGACTTGGAGCCAACTTGTACAAATATAAAGCAAAAGTCAAACATAGAATAATAATAATAATAATAATAATAATAATAATAACAATAACAATAATAATAATAATAATATGCCCTGATGCAGTACCAGGCAGTGGCTCTAATGGCTTCTGATCTTAACTGGTTGGAAGTGTTATCATGTGCATTGTGTTATCAATACCACAGATTTGCTTGTCAGTTGTTTAAACTTAACATGTTCTTTGGTGCCTGATCATATGTGCATCTCTGATCGCGAGCAGAAGTAGTGAGGGAGCATCATAGCTATGTGTTGAGTGTAATTCTTTCGGGTTTGAATTATTCGCCTCTGGAAACATGGGTGTTTCATTCAACATCCTTAAACAACCCTTATTCAGGGACCTTTTGAACAGGATGGGTTACTCAACCTGAGGAATGTTCTAACTGGGCCACCCCCCCAATCTACAAGGTCATACACTGTTTGTCTTGATATGAGATCACCATGTCACGCACATAGGGTTGTGATGCATGTCTGGTTAACCCTTATCAGACGGGTATTCATGATGGGGATACTGGGCTTCGTGTATTTTACCCCAGTGTCATTTTGATGACACATCGATGTCTCACTCAATAACAACAACAACAACAACAACGACAACAGCAATAATAATAATAATAACAATAATAATAATAATTATAATTTTTCCAAAGGTGAATTATTCAAACCCCAAAGAATCCCTTTCAACACATGGCTATGATACTCCACTACTTCTGCTCGTGATCAGAGGTGCACATATCGTCAACCACTAAGGGACATGATCAACTGGTTAAGGTCAAACAACTGACAGGCAAATCTGTGGTATTGAGCAGAATATTTGCTGTAGCCCATCTTCTATCCCAAGTCAAAACAATGTACATGATAACACTTTCAGTCAATTGAGATCAGAAGCCATGTGAGCCACTGTCTGGTATTGCATTATTATTATTATTATTTATTTTTTTTTTTTTTCCTTCTTTCTTCAAATTTTCCTCCATTTCTCGCCGAGTATTTTCCGTACACCTAGGGCAGAGAAGCTCATTGCATGCATTCCCAGATTACACACGCAAATTCACAGCTAAAATATGTATTTAAAAATTTAATAAATAAATAAATTCATGAATGGATGTTGTTATTCACACCGATAATGCTCTTCTCAGTAAATGAGCCGTTCCAGTTAGCACGATTTGTTGCACTTCCTGTAGGAATGGTAAGCCTGGTATCATTTTCAAATAGGTTTCAATACCTTTTTTTTATCATTCCTAGAGATCCTACAATCACTGGTACTGTAGTCGCCTTGAGATGCCAAATTTTTTCAATTTCTATTAGCAAGTCTTTATATTTACTGATCTTTCGCCGCTATATTGTGATCGCAAAGAATACTCATGTCAATTAATAAACACACCTTTTTTGTCTGGTCTTTTATAATAATATCCGGTTTATTAGCTTTTATAGTTTTGTCGGTATGTACAGGGAAGTCCCCGAGAATCGACACATTATTATTGTTGTTGTTGTTGTTATTATTATTATTATTATTATTATTATTATTATTATTATTATTATTATTATTATGGCCTAATGGTTAGGGTGTTTTACGCAGGATCACGAGATCGCTGTTTCAGTTCCTGGACTAGGTGGTGTGTTGTGTTTTTTCGGAAAGCACTTCATCTCACGTTGATCTGCAAACGCTTCAACACTTGATGTGTGGTAAGGCGTGCATATGTGGAGACAACGTCGATTTGACGAAGGGAGTAAACTCTTGATCACTATAACCGAATCATTTGTGCAAATTGTTCGGCAAAGAAACTGAACATCTATACGTCATTTTCGACGGGAAGGTCCATCATCATCATCATTATTGTTGTTGTTTTTGTGGCTGTTGCTGCTCATATTGTTGTTGTTATTATTAAGAAGACAAAAACAAAGAAAAAAAAAGAAACTTACTGAATTTTCCTCCAAAAACCTGACGGTTGCAGTCATCATACTGGCTGTTCCTGCGCACACAAACCTGCTGTGACTGCGAAAACACCGTGCCTTTTCCGCATGCCTGTGCTGTTGTATATACATAGTTACATGAATAGAACTCACTGCAGTTACTCGGTGAACGAACGAAATGTGAACCGACTCTTATTTGTGTTATTTTACACAAATTCGAGATATCTTCACAAAAAACGACTGACACTGCGATCAGGAGAACGGCGGCTGCAACACGAAACTCCATAATTTTTTATACACTGTAAAATCGGATAATCAAAATAAATTGCTTGCAATAACTCTATCACAACAGACTGGTAATCTCTCTATTTCTGACTGAGTTGCTTGAAAAAATGTCTCTTATATAGTAACTTGCAGTGGTATGATACCAATCAGGTTTAGGGCTTGGGGAATTACTAGAGTTCATGTTTAATTGACTCAGAATTTGGTCACTGTTCTACAAGCAAAATGACCTCCACCCAACTGCTACACAACCTTGCTAGACAACTTGTGTTATCGGACTTCTTCGTCATGATGTTGCTGTTCTTGTTGTTGCTGTTGTTGTTGTTGTTGTTGTTCTTCTTCTTCTTCTTCTTCTTCTTCTTCTTCTTCTTCTTCTTCTTCTTTATCTTTCTTTTTTTCTTCTTCCGTCGTAGCTCTTTCTTTGCTTTTATTGTTCTCTTAAACTTTGTCACACTTTTGTCAAAATCGAGTTTTACTTGTGGTCGATAAAAAGAGTGTATACATACGTGCATACATACAAACATTCATGTCTATTATACACACATGCACATGTACATATTTACATTCATACAAACGTACATACACATACGTATGCTTAAGCGTCCGCGTGCCTGCGTTTATGCCTAAACAACACCAATACACACACACACACATAAGTATGTATGCATGTATATATATATACATATATATATATATACACACACTGTTTGTGTGTGCATTGATTCTGTACACCCAGAAAGTCCACTTTACATATGAAAATTGGTATTTCTGAAAAGAACGCCCTTACGTATACATAGAAACAAAAACGTTGTCTGTCATCTAGAAGCTCAGATAGTTAAATTGTCAGGAAGAATGACGCAAAATCCTGTAATCAAACCTGTTTCATGTATTCGGTGCCAGAGTGGGCCTCGAAACGTTTTGTGTGGGTGCGCTAATTTGCAATAATTATAGAGTTAATTATAGAAGTGTTACAATTTAACTAATTTTAGAATTTAACTATTTCAAATTCAACTAATTTTGGATCGTCTTGAAAACGTTGTGTCATCATGTATTTTCGGATGTATTTGTTTGAATGAGGTTCTTTGTATATATATATATATATAAGGCCCAGTGGTTAGGGCAGCGAACTCGCGCGGTCGTAGGATCGCGGTTTTGAATCCTAAACCGAGCGTTGTGAGTGTTTATTGAGCGAAAACACCTAAAAGCTCCACGAGGCTCCGGCAGGGGGGTGGTGGCGATCCCTGCTGTACTCTTTCTTCTGTTGGCTTGCTCGCTTAGCTAGCGGGATGGCGTCATTTCAAGGTTAAAACAATGCGAAGCGCATTGAGACAAGCGATGTGTAGCAACATCTGATAGCCTGGTCGGTCACGGTGATC
>NC_043002.1:12906801-12964301 GCF_006345805.1 Octopus sinensis
AAGGGGATATAATGAGGTGATGCGACTCACTCACATAACTTCCGGCCGACGTATCGTAAGCAATTTTTCGTAAATATGTAATAACAGATTGTGATATTCCGGTTTGTTTCCAATATTCTATTGTTCGTAACAATTATTTTACCTACTCAGTCTGTCTCCATATTATACGCACGAAATTCGTTTCATTCGTTTAAATATTTAAAACAACCGAGTCTTATACACCATCAAATCCGGCAATTGTAATCATATCTATATATATAAAACTGTAGTTGTGTGAGTGTCTGTCCCCTTCGATTTAGATTCCTAACTACTCCCACATTTTGCGGTGCAGTTTAACCAAATTCGGGTATCTTATAGTCGTGATTCATATCGAGCCCGTCTGAGTATTAGCGCGCGTCTACGATGAGTCTACGATTTTAAAAATAATTTAACATCATTTTTTATTCCCTTTTAATGCATAATTTTTCGTGTGTCGATGGCGGCGGAGTTGGCGTCCATGGTCACACCTGCACCTGTTTGCTTCTCCCCCTTCTTCCCTCCCTCGTGAAGCTGTGGGGAAGGGAGTGTAAGGAAATCAACGTCGTAAAGCGTTGTCAAGGAGACCAGCGTTCTTTTAGAACGACTTCATGGCTTGAAGACACCAAAACAGAAATGGCTAAGAAAGCCCGAATTGGCATCTATAAGGGAAGTAACTCTCTAAAACTGCTTATATAGTTATTTCCCTTACAAACCCGAGCAACGCCGGGCGATACTGCTAGTTGTATTTAAAACTTTTTATAAGTTACATGTCTGTTTGGTAAGAACCCTGCTTCCTAACCATGTATTTTTCCGGGTCCAGTTCCACTGTGGGACATTTTTGGCAAGTGTATTTTAATATAGCCTCGGGTTGATCAAAACCTTGTGAGTGGATTTAGTAGAGGAAACTAAAAGCCGCTCGTCGTATATGTGTGTGTTTGTGTGTGTGTTTGCCTGTGTTTGTCCCCCAACACCGCCTAATAACCGGTGTCGGTGTGTTTATATCCCCGTAACAAAGATATCGGTAGATTAAGTACTAGGCTTTAAAATATAAACTTCGACTAAAATTCTTAAAGGCAGTGCCCCAGCATGGCCACAGAGTAATGACTAAAACAGGTAAAAGATAAAAGATGAAAGATATGTAGTGAATCACGAATACAAGCAGAATGGTTTGGTTTCTGATTTAGGCACAAGGTAGTTAGCGTATTCGGCTCAGGATTGTGAGGCTGTGAGTTGGATTCCCAGTGCTTCGTTTTGTCTTTGAGCAAGACATTTTATTTCACGTTGCCCCATTCCACTTCCCTGAAAAACATGAGCTGTGCCTATAATTCAAAGGGCCAGCTTCGTTACATTGTGTGTCACACTGAATATCACACTGAATCATCCTCAGAACTACGTTAAGACTACGCACGTCTGTGGAGTGCTCCAATCACTTTCGTGTTAATTTCACGTACCGGCTGTTCCGTTTATCGGATTAACTAGAACCCTCATCGTGGTAATCGACGGTGTGGCAGAATGTAATAAAATATATTTCTAACATACTAAAGCAACAATTTCATAACAATAACAGCATGGAAGAGAAATAATAGCCGTTTAAAAACACACAAATGCGGTTTACTTCCATTACTCTTACTCTTTTACTCTGTGACCATGCTGAAGCACCACCTTTTAGTCGAGCAAATCGACCCCAGGACTTATTCTTTGTAAGCCTAGTACTTATTCTATCGGTCTATTTTGCCGAACCGCTAAGTTACGGGGACGTAAACACACCAGCATCGGTTGTCAAGCGATGTTGGGGGGGGGGCACAAACACACAAACACACAAACATATATACACACACACATACATACATATATATATATATATACGACGGGCTCCTTTCAGTTTCCGTCTACTAAATCCACTCACAAGGCTTTGGTCGGCCCGAGGCTATAGTAGAAGACACTTGCCCAAGCTGCCACGCATTGGGACTGAACCCGGAATCATGTGGTTCGTAAGCAAGCTACTTACAACACAGCCACTCCTACGCCCATTAAATATTTATTATTTGGAAAAGCCAAAATGCGCTGCAACCGTGTCAGTGACCAGGTCGCAACTGGAGTGACGAAAATTTCGACACCAAATAATGAAAATGTTTAAGTGAAGTTAATAATTTGTGTGTGCTTTTGAACGGCTGATATGTGTCTTTGTTACTGTAATTATTCGATATTGTAACTATTACAGAAGCTCAGATTAAGCCGCTTACCAGACATGTTCATCTCCGAAATATCTTCATAGGTATTCTTGCGGTTTAGCCGACAGCATCATGTCCACCTAGTACTTGACTGGTACTTTATTTCCTCATTGGCCAATGCGGAATAGAACCGAAAAGGCGTAAGTATGTGAATGAAATATAGAAAAATAATTTGCAACACGCATTACTTGTATTTTACGTAAGGGATGCAGCACCAAGCTTGTCTGAAATTGCTATAGTGATGGACAAATATTTACTCTTTTACCCTTATACTTGTTTCAGTCATTTGACTGCGGCCATGCTGGAGCACCGCCTTTAGTCGAGCAAATCGACCCCAGGATTTATTCTTTGTAAGCCTAGTACTTATTCTATCGGTCTATTTTACCGAACCGCTAAGTTACGTGGACGCAAACACACCAGCATCGGTTGTCAAGCGATGTTGCGGGGACAAACAGATACACAAGCATATGCACACACATACACATATATATATATATATATATACATATATACGACGGGCTTCTTTCAGTTTTCGCCTACAAAATCCACTCACAAGGCTTTGGTCGGCCCGAGGCTATAGTAGAAGACACTTGTGAAGGCGGTGAGCTGGCAGACACGTTAGCGCACCGGGCGGAATGCTTAGCGGTATTTCGTCTGTCGTTACGTTCTGAGTTCAAATTCGCCGAGGTCGACTTTGCCTTTCATCCTTTCGGGGCCGATAAATAAAAGTACCAGTTTCGCACTGGGGTCGATGTAATCGACTTAATCCGTTTGTTTGTCCTTGTTCGTCCTCTCTGTGTTTAGCCCCTTGCCCAAGCTGCCACGCTGTGATAACATTTGGTAACGCAGTGAAACGAGTTGTCCGAGAATATTATCTCCATAAGTTTCCCTATAAGAAATATATTTGACACTTATAATGTTTATTCATTCATAAATTAAACAATAACGCTTGCAAATGTCTTCCTGACTTACGATTTCTAACACCATTGTGGATACGGTTATGATCTACGTATTTGTTGTAAAAATTTCCATACTCCATCGTTGATATCAAAACTTATTGTTGTGTGACAAGTTCTGGAGCTCACATTTCGGAACATTTTATTATGCGATAGAGCCGCCATGATTTTAATCAATGCGCTCTGCCAATTAGTAAAATTTCCAATGCTAAAACTATAATCTGTGTTCAAGGATGCACAAAAAATGCCAGCAACAGTAACAGAAAACAACCTCGAAAAGAAGTACAAATTGTAACCGATATCGTTAACAGAAGGCGGCGAGCTAGCAGAATCGTTAGCACGTCGGGCGAAATGCTTAGCGGTATTTCGGCTGCCGTTACGTTGTGAGTTCAAATTCCGCCGAGGTCGACTTTGCCTTTCATCCTTTCGGGGTCGATAAATTAAGTACCAGCTAAGCACTGGGGTCGATATTATCGACTTAATACCTATGTCTGTCCATGTTTGTCCCCTCTATGTTTAGCCCCTTGTGGGTAATAAAGAAATAGATATCGTTAACAGGGTAAGGTCATCTGTCATGCGTAGATACTTCGAAATAAAAAAAATAGCCTACGTCTATTGGTATACGTGTTATTCTGCTGCTCATTCAGTGCCAAGAGATAATTAATAACGATGTGACATAAGCTTCTTGACCCTTTGTGTTGCGCCGTTGCATTGTTGTTGCAGATGTGTTTTAATTTGGGAAGCCATACTACAGGGGATCCCATTTTAACTGAATCGCTATTGCAGAAAATCTGAGGTTTCTAAAGGACTTTTTAAATTCTTAAGTATAATGAATTACAATTTCCCGATTCTCTCCAATGCTATATAACAGAGTATCTCAACCATTATTTACTTATACACTCCTTTGGTTCCTGTTTTACTCGATGGAGCCCCCAAAGTGATTCGATGTTTAAAAAATCCAATTCTATTTTTAGATTTACATATTATTAGATATTGTATGAAAAAATTGCTAAAATATTTTGCGTATTGTAGAAGTGTACCAAATTTATGTCAAGTAAATTTTAACAAAAATCTTACAGGGATCCCCAAGGGCCATATGAATCCCGGTTGAGAAGACCTGCTTTACAGCTACAGCAACTTCTTTGAAGTTCCTATAATAACTGTTAGAAGGTGCTGATACACACAGTGTCTGTATCTGATGAAGAATAACGACACAGAAAGACGCAGCTTACAATCGGATGCGGTCCTTAATAGCCCAGCTCGTTGTTTTCCGCACACATAACCTGTAAGAAATTCTTTTCTAAAGCAGTTTCTTCAAATAAGGTTTATCCACGAAACTACAAGAACGCGTTAAATATAATTATACACAGCTTTATTTTGGTCAAATGTATATACCATTTCGCCTAGTTAAATATTATCAACTGTTCGACCTTTGTTTAAGCTTTTCTACCCCAACTCATACTCGTGGACTTATCGTCACTTTTCTTGAATGTCCAATAGCTGTTTTCAAAATCATAAAAAAGATCAGTCGCCTTAAAGTTGCAGTTTTAGCCCATACTACTACAGCCTCAATTTAACAGAGACGCACTGCATGATAAAACGATAGAATTCGGTTTTTCAAAAAATGTTTGGAATGTTGACCCTAAAAGTTTTACTAAATACGTCTACATACTGCTACATAGTTAATATATACTGAGAAATCAAGTGGGATTTTTTTGTGACTACGTTGGTCCAGAAGATCTAAATGCTGTAAAATCTGGGTAAGTATGTCAAAATGGTAAGAAGGAGAAAATTACTCGATAAAATTCTAACTCCAACCAACTGTTTTCTAAAGACTGATGCTGCCGAACAAAATACGATTGGTCTCTTTCGTTGCTGGTCGACAGCATTTCAGAGACAGCAACTTAACTACTTCTGCAGTTCCTCGGTTGTTTCTAGAGTAAGTGCCTAGCTCCAAATGCCTCTAACAATTTTCCACTCAAGGATACGCTAAGAAGGAAAGACAAATCGATACGTTCGTACCTTTGACGGAGCGGCAAGGGTTGCCAGGTAATTGTTTATTATAACAATGCATATCTGCCTTAAGGTTCTTCTCTATGGACACTTCGTTGAGTGAACTCTATTAGAATTTACTCTTTTACTTGTTTCAGTCATTTGACTGCGGCCATGATGGAGCAACGCCTTTAGTCGAGCAAATCGACCGACCACACTACTTATTCTTTGTAAGCCTAGTACTTATTCTATTGGTCTCTTTTGCCGAACGGCTAAGTTACGGGGACGTAAACACACCAGCATCGGTTGTCAAGCGATGTTGTGGGGACAAATACAGACATACAAAAAGACACACACACAAACATATATATATACATAAACATATATACGACGGGCTTCTTTCAGTTTCCGTCTACCAAATCCACTCCCAAGGATTTGGTCGACCCGAGGCTATACTAGAAGACACTTGCCCAAGATGCCACGCAGTGTGACTGAACACGGAACCATGTTGTTGGTAAGCAAGCTACTTACCACACAACCACATTCCCAATAAACTACACCCATATCCCAAGACTGCTGGATTTTTTTATTATCGTGAGCATTTTTTGGTGTAGAGCCAGTTTCAATCGCTCATCCTTCAAACATGTATTGGTCGGGTGCAATAAGTGCCATGAGACAGCAGTTATGACGATGCAGAATTTTATAGAATTACCTTCTCAATGAAGGGCACAGCTAAAAACCTGAAGAGTACCATCAGCGCTTGGTTCCGTTGTGGTAACTGTGAGTGATCTTCTGGAGACATAATATACCGTAAAATGTTTATATATTTGAATTTCTATATAGTCTGCTCACTCTATTGATAAATAAATAAATCAATAAGCTAAAAAAGACAAAACAATGGTTGTTATTTTAAGAAAACTTTTATTCTTTTACAAATTTGCAATTCTAATGATCATTAGTTTTTTGAAAGTTGTATTGATTCACGAAAACAACGCCAGGATTGATAATTACTGTGGCGGGAAGCTATTTCTGCAATAGAAAAACATGAAATAATTCAATTAATTCATACGAAAAATGTAAGGAAAATCGGGTTTAGTAAATATATAAGATATATTGCTTGCAGACGCATTCGTAACTGTGTGGTAAGAAGGTTACTCAAAAGCCACATAGTTCTGGATTTAGTCAAGAGCAAGTGTCTTCTAGTACAGCTTCTAACCGACCAAAACCTTGAGTGGATTTGATAGACGGAAGCTGAAAGAAGCCTGTCGTCTACACACACACACACACACATATATATATGTAATAATAATAATAATAATAATAATAATAATAATAATAACAATAATAATAATAGTAATAATATGAGGGAATATTATTCCAAACTTAAAGGGAAAAATTTAATTTAGAAATAGTAAATCAAATTTCACAAAATATAATATATATAATATAAATTAGAAAAAAATCCCCTTTTATCAATTCAATAATGAAAAATTAAATTATACCATCTAGAAACTTACATATTATAGAAAGATTAAATATATTTAATCTTTCTATAATATGTAATTGTCTAGATAGTATAATTTAAGTTTTCATTATTGAATTGATAAAAGGTGTTTTTTTTCTAATTTTTATATATATACACACACGCACACACACACATATATATATCTTTACTCTTTTACTCTTTTACTTGTTTCAGTCATTTGACTGCGGCCATGCTGGAGCACCACCTTTAATCGAGCAACTCGACCCCAGAACTTATTCTTTGTAAGCCCAGTACTTATTCTATCGGTCTCTTTTGCCGAACCTATAAGTGACGGGGACATAAACACACCAGCATCGGTTGTCAAGCAAAGCTAGGGGGACAAACACAGACACTCAAACACACACACAACCACACCACATATATATATATATATATATATATATATATATATATATACATATATACGACGGGCTTCTTTCAGTTTCCGTCTACCAAATCCACTCACAAGACTTTGGTCGGCCCGAGGCTATAGTAGAAGACACCTGCCTAAGGTGCCACGCAGTGGGACTGAACCCAGAACCATGTGGTTGGTAAACAAGCTACTTACCACACAGCCACTCCTGTATATATCGTTGCTAATATGCAAAAGTGTCGCAAGTTCAAAACATTACTTTTTCAGAAAACGAAGAAATAGTTTCACCATTCAATTTCTTTTTACATCAGCAAAAGTTTCATCTTAAAAATAATACATTTTTGGCCGCATAAAATCGTTACTCCATGCATGTATGATATTTTCAGTAAGAAATATTTTTGCAAAACTGTCGTATGTGGAACTTACTACACTTTTGATAAATACTTAACCGCTGTACTGCACTTTGACAATTTTCATATATTAGAAGCAAAATGAAATATTGAAAAAAAAAATAAACAAAAAAACGCATCTGGCCAAATTTGGACATACGACAGTTTAACATAATTGCAAAGAAAAAAAAAATATATATATTATATATAGGCGCAGGAGTGGCTGTGTGGTAAGTAGCTTGCTAACCAACCACATGGTTCCGGGTTCAGTCCACTGCGTGGCACCTTGGCCAAGTCTTCTGCTATAACCTCGGGCCGACCAAGCCTTGTGAGTGGATTTGGTAGACGGAAACTTAAAGAAGCCCGTCGTATATATGTATATATATATATATATATAAATATAGATATATATATACATATATATACGCGTGTGTATGTCTGTGTTTGTCCCCCTAGCATTACTTGACAACCGATGTGGTGTGTTATTTTCCCGTTACTTAGCGGTTCGGCAAAAAGAGACCGATAGAATAAGTACTGGGCTTACAAAAAGAAAAGTCCGGGGTCGAGTTGCTCGATTAAAGGCGGTGCTCCAGCATGGCCGCAGTCAAATGACTGAAACAATTAAAAGAGAAAAAGAAAGAGAGTATATACATACATACATACATACATACATACATACATACATACATACATACATACATACATATATATGTATGTATAATTGGTAAAAGAAGCCAACAAATCTAAAGGCAAGGCAAACATCTCGAGTCATATACATTCATATTATTGGAAAATATATATATTCTTTTATTGTTTTATTCTTTTACTTGTTTCAGCCATTTGACTGCGGCCATGCTGGAGCACTGCTTTTAGTCGAGCAAATCGAGCCCAGGACTTATTCTTCGTAAGCCTAGAACTTATTCTATCGATCAGTTTTGCCGAACCACTATATTATGGGGGACGTAAACACACCGCCATCTCTTATCAATCGATATTGGGAGAGGGGAGAAACACAGACACACAAAGATATGCACACATAGATACATATATACAAATATATGTATATGCGACGGGCTTCTTTCAGTTTCCGTTTACCAAATCCACATGAATATATTTAACGATTCCGTACTATTAATGCTTACCACTCGCTCAGAGATTTAATATAGTCTGGATATATATATGTGTGCGTGTGTGCGTGTGTGCATATTTGCACGCGTGCACGCACGCATTTTTCTGTTTGCATTCCTCCTCACCGCAACATAACCAAATTTTACATCTGCGGCTGGGCCAAAGGGAACGATAGAAAAATTACAAAACTTTGAAAAATCAAATACAGTGTTCAGTGTTCGACTAACACCTTTCAAGGTGCTGCCCCAGTATGGCCATAGTGAAATATGTAAAACATGTAAAATATAGGCGTAGGAGTGGCTGTGTGGTAAGTAGCTTGCTTAGAACCACATGGTCCCGGGTTCTGTCTCACTGCGTGGAATCTTGGGCAATTGCTTCTACTATAGCCTCGGGCCGACACAAATCCTTGTGAGTGGATTTGGTAGACGGAAACTGAAAGAAGCCCGTCGTATATATGTATATATATATATGCATATATATTATATATATATATATATATATATATATATATATATATATATATATATATATATTATATATATATATATATATATATATATAATATACAATAATTGCATATATAGGTAAAGAATTATTAATTTAATGATTAATAAATTTTACCAAGTACTTTCAGTGTCGAAAAGAACCATATTCGGTAAAAACTTATACAAGAAATTATAACAATAATTAAGGGTTTAGCAACAAGTTGCTTCACCACATAAATTTTTGGTATGTGGTGAAGCAACTGTGTTTGTCACCCCACCAACATCGCTTGACAACCGATGCTGGTGTGTTTACGTCCCTGTAACTTAGCGGTTCGGCAAAAGAGCCCGATAGAATAAGTAACTTTAAACGATTAAAAATTAAAAATGACTATCATATAGATGAGATTTGAAATGAATTCATTGCCAAAATCAATGTTTAACACGAGGGAAATGCATCCCACACCAGAGTAATACCTTTGCGTGATTCCGCTCACTTGGTGCCAGTTACTCCCAGCTTTCTCTCAATATGCTTCCAACTTTTTTCTGAATTTTTCACGTGACCGGTACCTCTTCCCCAACCTGATCTTACTGTTGAGGTGGTAACTAAAAAAGTTGACCAACTCTGGGACCAGATACGAATGTACCCGTTACAATCCCTTTCAACCGCGCCTTCCATAATATTTCTTTCAATATGGCCACCACGCAGAAAAAATAGGTCTTCCTCTCCTCGCTAAGGGAAGGAGGCAGCACAATCTCGATGATGGACTCAGCTGATAGTTGTACTCTACCCTAACGGTTTTCCATTACTATGCCCACCAGAAACCTAGAAAATTCCATAACGCGTTATTTTAGAAACTCCACTGCTAGAGAAAGATATAGAATGAATTATAAAATTACTTACATTGGAATTTACAATCTGCCTCAGCTTCCGTGGTGCATCTCTGCTTATAGACGCTAAAGAAAAGACCAGCTTGGCATGCCATTGAAGGATATGAGGTTTTATTGTAGCAAGGAATGAACCGGTGGCAACTATTAGGGTCACGGTTAAGTCCATTTGGGCGTCGGTTGCAGAGAGGATCATCTAAAATCAAAAAATTCATACAAGATTTCAATAAGTGCTCCAGAACCATTTATTTTATATATTTCTTGTGCTTGTCACACTCAGTCTTATTCAAGAACAATGCGCACATATAGAAACACACACCACACACACACACACACACACACATACACACACACACATATATATATATATATATATATATATATATATATATATATATATATATATATATATATATATAGATAGATAGATAGATAGATATAGTAGATAGATAGATAGATAGATAGATAGATAGATAGATAGATAGATAGATATAATCAAAATAAACAACAGGATATCAGGTGGTGATGTAGTACGACCGTTTCAAGCGACTCTATTTAATTGAACATTGCAATTATTACATCAATTCAAATGCAGTGTCATCTTCAGCTGTAAAAATGAATAAATAGAATTTCAACCTGTAGGACACATTAATATAATTTTTCTGAAATATTTTAACAAAGCAAGGAGATTGAAGAAATTCATGTCGCTATTGTAGCTATGAATAGACTACACATCTTAGAATCGCATGAAGCCTATTGGAGTCATAGTGTTGTAAGGGATTTTTATTCATTTCTAATTCATTTATCTCATTATGAACTACTAAATCTAAGACTAGAAGACTGTGTTTATTTTGAATTAAAGACAAGAGTGAGTTGACAGATCATGGCTAGGTATGATTATAAATATTATCATATGTATTCCTTTTACTCAGGGAGGAAAAAAGATATAGGAATAGTCAATTGGATATAAGTAACTGTCTATAAAAAGAGGCTGTGTAGGGGAGGAATTTAAATCATGATGTTAAACACTAAGAAACCTAAAATGTTAATTCAGAGGAAATTCCATTTTGGGGCATTATGGGTGTTTGTTATAAAGAATATTGTTATGCTGTATAAAAATAAAACATTTCCAAAAATGATATCGCAACCAAAATGGGTAAAACACGTGTACACTTGTTCGGAAATTAATTAGCACTTCTCAAATTTCTACATTTCGTACATTTCTTAATTTAATTAACTTATTATCAGAAACGAACTCGTTTTAATCAAAAATTATATAAAAACATATCCCAGCATACCACATAATTGTTATTAATCGTGAAATTAGTCAATATTGTTGCTCCTCCTTTGGCAGCAATGACAGCTGCTACGCGGGTCGGCATGCTGTCTATGAGTGCCTGCAGGTACTGTGCAGGGATGGCCCCTCATGCAGCAAGAAGTGCCCAAAACAGCTCGTGTCGATTCCTGTATTGCTGCACATTCAAATCCCTACCCAATCGCTCCAGAGGTTCTCAATAGGGTTCAGGTCAGGTGACTGGCCAGCACGTACTCCTCGCCACCAAAGAGGTATCCCGTACTATCTCAACGTACTTTGCTGCGTTGATGTTGCCTTCGACGGATAGAGCCGCCCAACACCACTGTAGCTGAACGCCCCTCACACCATCAGACCACCCCCACCATGCTTCATGGTGAGCAAATCAAGGGTGCTAATTAATTTCTGACAGTAGTGTATATATCAATTATAAACATTAAAAAGGAAAGGTTACATAGAAACAGTTCAGTATTCATTCTTGTACTTAATTACTTATTTCATGGTTTCTATAAAGACTGTTCCGGGCATTTACTTATGGAATAACTGGAAAGATATACATGCTATCTACTAATTTTAAGCCATAAATTAGCAAAAAGTAAAGTTGCATACAGATACACACACATTTGTATATGTGCATATATGCATATATACACATACACAAATATTTATATGTTTATATGGATATAATATAACCATCTGGCATAGACTTAAGCAACTGAAGAATATCTAAGAACAAGAAAAGTAACAATTTTATAAGAGATAAGAGGTTAATAAGTAAGGATATGGAAATAAAACAAAATAATAAGAATTTATAGAAAATAATCAGAAATACATATAACCTACATTTAAGAAGACAGGGGATTAAAACTTGAAGTAGGAAAGAGATAAAGGTAACCCGAGAAGAGGGGTTAATGGGTATGGAAGTAGTGAGGGCAATTAAAGGTATTCAGACCGAAGAGATTTTATAAGTTGTAATGTAAGTGTATGCCTTCTGTTCTCTCTACGCCGTCCGCCACACTACCTCTTTCGCCACAGCCACACGGCAGAGGAAAGCTACCTGTCCTTCCCAGCTAACAGAAGGTGGCGCTGCGATCTTCTAGATGGAATCGGCCGATAACCAGATGCGTCCTACACGCGTCAACAGTTGTCGGCAAAGCTCCACAAGTCATTAATGCCCGGATAATACATGAATGTATGCAGAACGGTTTCATCGCCCTACGCCACCTCGGACAGGTTTGTGTGAAAGTACTTCCGCGCCAGTAAAGCTTTTTTCGAACTGGCCCTGCAGCCACCCCCGCCGGTAGTGCTACCAAGCTAGAGATTTCTGGAAATTACCCATAGGCCCCGACTTCTCCTGGTTAACATTTACACCTTTCAATGCTTTGCATTCCCTTAAGATAGTGCCGATCAATTCGATTTCCAAGATGTCCTACACTCGGCATCCTAGTTCACGTGGGATGCCACTCGAAACATCCAACTTTTGTAGTAATGGGTCGAGATTCAGCACGTACAGAAGAGGTGAGAGTGGGCATCCTTGACGGATCGATCGAACGATTCTAAACGATTCCGATAAGTGGCCATTCACTTTGACTATCGAACAGTACATTGCAATGATCCAGCATCTGAAAACGGGACGGAAGCCGACTGCCTCACCGACAGTATCCAGGTATTGACGATAAACGCAGTCAAAAGCTTTTGATTGATCCAAATTGAAGAGCGTCCCACCTATGCCAAGTTCCTTATCGACTTTCACTATGATGTAACGTTTGAGGTGGAGGTTGCAGTGGATAGATCTGTTTGGGATAGCGCATGTTTGCGTGTCACTGACCAGTTTATAGACGACAGGCACCAACCACTTTGCTATTATTATTTATTCTTTTATTCTTTTACTTCTTTCAGTCATTTGACTGTGGCCATGCTGGAGCACCGCTTTTTAATAATAATAATAATAATAATAACAATGATAATGATAATGAATAATAATAATAATAATAATAATAATAATAATAATAATACTGATAAGATAATGATAATAATAATAATAATAATAATATAATAATAATAATAATGATAATGATAATAATAATATAATAATAACAATAATATTGATAATGATAATGATAATGATAATAATAATAATAATAAAATAATAATAATAATAATAATAATAATAATGATAATGATAATAATATAAAATAATAATAATAATAATAATAATGATAATGATAATGATAATAATAATAATAATAATAACAATAATAATGATAATGATAATAATAATAATAAACAATATAATAATAATTATAATGATAATGATAATAATAATAATAATAATAATAATAATATAATAACAATAATAATGATAATGATAATAATAATAATATAATAATATATATAATAATAATGATAATAATAATAATGATAATAATAATAATAATAATAATATAATAATAATAATAATAATAATAATAAAATAATAATAATAACAATGATAATAATAATAATAATGATAATAATAATAATAATAATGCCCTGATGCAGTACCAGGCAGTGGCCCTCATGGCTTCTGATCTAAATGATTGGAAGTGTTATCATGTACATTGTTTTGTCTTGGTATAAAAGATGGGCTACAGCAAATATTTGCTCAATACCACATATTTGCTTGTCAGTTGTTTGACCGTAACCAGTTGAGATTGTCCCTTAGTGGCTGACGATATGTGCATCTCTGATCACGAGTAGAAGTCGTGGGGGAGATCATAGCCATGTTGAGAGGCATTCTTTGGGGTTTGAATAATTACCTCTGGAAACATGGGTGGTTCTTTCAACATCCTTAAACAACCCTTATTCAGGACCTTTTGAGCGGGATGGCTTACTCAACCTGAAGAAATTTCTAACTGGGCCCCCACCTGCAAGGTCATGTGCTGTTATCTGATATGAGATCACCATGTCGCGCACATATGGTTGTGATGCATGTGCCTGGTGTACCCTTATCAGACGGGTAGTCATGATGAGTATACTGGGCTTCGTATATTTTATCCCAGTGTCTCTTTGATGGTATGCACTGCTCTCTCACTCAATAATAATTATGTTAATTGAGAAATAAGGCAAACGATGCTGAACCATAGATATAATATGGCCAGCCGACAAGGTATGCAATAAGGAAGAAAGAAAAGTCGATAGACATGAGAGGTTAGCATGGGTGGTTCAGCAGTTGTGGTCGCTGAAAAAGGTGGTAGTGGTGCCAATAATTGTCGGAGCCCTGGGAACAGTGAATAAAAATCTTGAGAACAAATAGGGGTTGCAATAAGGGTGGAGCATTTGCAGAAAACAGAGCTGATTGGAACCGCTCGAAATACTCAGGAAGGAGCTCGAAAAATAAGGGGCGTTACCTTAATTCACTGGTAGTGGACAGCTGACACCGTAGTACATCTCTAGCGTTAGAAGTTGTACAAAAGCAATCAATAATAATAATAATAATAATGATGATGAAGATGATGATGATGATGATGATGGTGACAATGATGATGATGATGGTGATGATGATGAAGATGATCATGATGATCATGATGATCATGATAATAATAATAATAATGATAATAATAATAATAATAATAATAATAATAATAATAATAATAATAATAATAATATAGTTGTCAGAGATCTTGAAGAAAAAAAATGCTTTCTAATTGATGTATCAATACCGGCTGATGACAACTTGTCTCTAAAAGAAATGGAGGAGAAACTCTCAAAAACAAAGACCTGGAAATAGAGATAACTAGAATGGGAACCTGAAAACAGAAACAATTCCTATCATAGTAGGTGCATTAGGCATGATAAAAAAATATTCAGACAAATACATAACAAAAATACCAGGACTTACAAAACACATATAACATACAGAAAATTGCACTACTAGGCACTGCACACATCCTACGCAGAACACTTTCCATACAATAACCATCAGAGCATCACAACAAATCACAGCACATACCCAAGGCACAAAGAGCTGCGCTCGGTAGTGAAGTGAAAGCACGCTATAAAAATAAAACTACTGATTTATAATAATAAAAATAATATTAATAATAACCGTTACTTAGCGGTTCGGCAAAAGAGACCGATAGAATAAGTACTAGGCTTACAAAGTCCCGGGGTCGAGTTGGTCGATTAAAGGCGGTGCTCCAGCATGGCCGCAGTCAAATGACTGAAACAAGTAAAAGAGTAAAAGAGTAAAGAGTATAATAATGTGGTGCTCCAGAGATAGACATATCGTCAGCCACTGACGGTTAAGATGCACTGATTAAGGTCAAATAATCGACAAGCATATCTGTGGTACTGAGCGGAATATTTGCTGTAGCCCATCTTTTATACCAAGACAAGTACATGACAACTGAGAGGCACTTATTATTATTAATATTATAAGGTGGTGCTCTAGCATGGTCACAGTCAAATGACTGAAAGAAGCAAAAGAATAAATAATAATAAGGGTATAAGGAAACCCCAAAATGGCAGAAATTCAAAAGACAGTGCTCATAGGAACTGCCCATATCCTACGTAAAATACTGTCTGTGTAATCTTAAATTTTAAAACAAACACGTAATTTTCTTATGTTTTCTTAAATATTCTCTAGAACAATACTACGTACAAAACCAAATATATGGCACCCTAGGCATAACACCAACATGAACTTCAAACTTGTCTCTTGAGGTCTGTGGGTGAGACTTGGAGCCATCTTGTACAAATATAAAGTAAAGGTCAAACAAATATAATAATAATAATAATAATAATAATAATAATAATAATAATAATAATAATAATAATAATATGCTCAATACCACAGATTTGCTTGTCAGTTGTGTGACCTTAACCAGTTGAGCATGTCCCTTAGTGGCTGACGATATGTGCATCTCTGATCACGAGCAGAAGTAGTGGGGGAGCATCATAGCCATGTGTTGAGAGGGATTCTTTGAGGTTTGAATAGTTCACCTCTGGAAACATGGGTGGTTCTTTCAACATCCTTAAACAACCCTTATTCAGAGACCTTTTGAGCGGGATGGGCTACTCAACCTGAAGAAATTCTAACTGGGCCCCACCTGCAAGGGTGAATGCTGTTTATCTTGATATGAGATCACCATGTCGCGCACATATGGTTGTGATGCATGTGCCTGGTGTACCTTTATCAGACGGGTAGTCATGATGGGTATATTGGGCTTCGTATATTTTACCCCAGTGTCACTTTGATGGCATGAACTGCTCTCTCACTCAAATAATAATAATATATATAATAATAATAATAATAATAATAATACTAATGATAAAATAATGTGGTGCTCCAGAGATACACATATCGTCAGCCACTGACGGTTAAGATGCACTGATTAAGGTCAAATAATCGACAAGCATATCTGTGGTACTGAGCGGAATATTTGCTGTTGCCCATCTTTTATACCAAGACAAGTACATGACAACTGAGAGGCACTTATTTTTAAATTATAAAGGTGGTGCTCTAGCATGTTCACAGTCAAATGACTGAAAGAAGCAAAAGAAATAAATAATAATAAGGGTATAAGGAAACCCCAAAATGGCAGAATTCAAAAGACAGTGCTCATAGGAACTGCCCATATCCTAGTAAAATACTGTCTGTGTAATCTTAAATTTTAAAACAAACACGTAATTTTCTTATGTTTTCTTAAATATTCTCTAGAACAATACTACGTACAAAACTAAATATATGGCACCCTAGGCATAACACCAACATGAACTTCAAACTTGTCTCTTGAGGTCTGTGGGTGAGACTTGGAGCCATCTTGTACAAATATAAAGTAAAAGTCAAACAAATAATAATAATAATAATAATAATAATGATAATAATAATAATAATAAAATAATAATAATAACAACAACAACAATAAGGATATCCAGGAAACCCCAAAATGGCAGAAATTCAAAAGATAGTGCTCATGGGAATGGCCCATATCCTACGCAAAATACTTTCTATGTAATCTCAACTTTTAAAACAAACTCGTAATTTTCTTGTTTTCTTAAATATTCTCGAGAACAACACTATGTACAAAACGAAATATATGACACCCTAGGCATAACACCGACATGAACTTCTAACTGTTGTCTCTTGGCTGAGACTTGGTGCCAACGCGTACAAATACAAAGCAAAAGTCAAGCATATAACAAGAAGAAGAAGAAGAAGAAGAAGAAGAAGAAGAAGAAGAAGAAGAAGAAGAAGAAGAAGAAGAGAAGATATTACAGTTCTTAGGGACTTTAGTATCCAGACTGATCGTACTATTCTGGTCAATAAACAAATATTGTTGTGAAAAAAAATCACATTGTCAAAATGTTTACTTACAGGGAGGAATGGATTTCAACACTCTTTTAAAAACATTTCAAAAGTTAACTTTACACAGGACCTTGAAATAGGGCTCTCAAAAACGTGGCATCTAAAAGCAAGAATTATATTTGTGACTATCGAAGAGTTCGAGATAATCTCAAATGGCACTCTTAAATCTTATGGCCAAATAACAGGAAACCCAGAAGTATTAGAACTATAAAAATATTGTTTTCATGACTACTACCTACATCTAAGTAAACATTGTGAACCTAAAACTATCTGATTCACTTAAAATTCTTACAAAACCAAATTATTATAAATTGAAGACAATAATACTTCACAGTATCTGGCCTCACTTCCCTATATTATATCATTGGCGTCCCCAAAGACCATCCCCTCCTCACCGTGGTGGGGACGCTGGCAGCGGGTAGTGTCAGAGCTATGCCGTCGGGAATTTCGGTTCCTGGTAGGGCCACCCAAGGCGGATTGGTCTGACACCGAGTGGTATTAGGGCCACAACCCGGCAGACGGGGCTCTGGTGAAAATCCTCGGAGTGTCTGTTTCGGCAACTGGCGGCTCCTCGGTCGTCCTGTCCCTGCGTCTGCAGACAATCTGCGGCAAACAGGATGTCTCTACATGCGGGATTGTTGGGGACCGCTTGTGAAATACACATATTCCCACGAAACCTCTTCCATGAATTCTCAACGGCGAATACAATGCCTCGAGGGTGGTAGGAGAAGCCGACTCAACCCGCCCAGGGTGAATGTCTCCACAAGTACAAGTAGTAATATATCTGTTTCTTTACTACCCACAAGGAGCTACACACAGAGGGGAGAAACAAGGACAGACAAACGGATTAACTCGATTACATTGACCCCAGTGCGTAACTGGTACTTTTATTTATCGACCCCGAAAGGATGAAAGGCAAAGTCGACCTCGGCGGAATTTGAACTCAGAACGTAACGGCAGACGAAATACGGCTACGCATTTCGCCCGGCGTGCTAACGTTTCTGCCAGCTCGCTGCCTTAAAACAAGTAGTAATATATCATTAACATTATAAATAACATAAGGGACGTTAGCCATCCGAATGTGGCTAGGGACAGGGCAGGGCGGGGGGGTGCCCTGTCCCTAGCCACATTCGGATGGCTAACGTCCCTTATGTTATGGAGCAGTTACTGTCTATACCTCGTTTAGAGAATTATTATTGCATTATAAATAACATCCAGAGCAAATAAAAAAAAAAAAAAAGAGGACGGCTTGCTGTTGTCTGAGAATATCGGGTGAGACTTGGAACAGTTTGTACAAAGTAACGAACGAAAAATCAATGATAGTAAAACAACTTACTGAATTTTCCTCCATAAATGACTTGGTTACAGTCATCATATTGGCTGTTCCGCCACACACAGAGCTGTTGTGACTGCGAAAATACCGTACCATTACCACAGGCCAGAGGCATGGGAAACATTTCGTTACATAAGTAGAATTCACTGCAGTTTCTTGGTGATCGGACAAAATGCGATCCGGCTCTGATTTCTGTCTGTTTACACAGATTCATTATATCTTGACAATAAACTGCTGACACTGCAATCAAGAGAATGGCGGCCGCAACACGAAACTCCATTGTTGTAATTTTATCAATTATAAAATCGAACGAGAGTTAAGACGAATAGGCTTGCAAAAATGCTATCACAACAGACTAGTAACCTCTGTAAATGTGATGCAGATCCCTTAGAGCGAGCTTCTTATATAGACCTTTAATAGGGTTAGGGTGAGGTTTAGGATTAGGGTTAGGGCAATACAACATTTTACTTTCTGACTGGTCCTATATTTGGTCTCTATTCTTTAAGCTAACGGGCCTCCGCCCAAGAACCTTGCCAGACAACTTATTTTCTCCCTTGTTATTGTTGTTTTGCTATTTCTTCATTTTAAAATCAGTCATTATTTGTTATTATGACGATGGTTAGAATGAGAGGAAGATCGCTCTGGGTTTTGCTATTCATCAGTCTCTATTCATTCGCACAATTGTTTCTTTTCTTTTTCCGTTTTCAAGTTCACATTTTGTTTGATGTCAATATGATACAGAAAAAAAAATGCAATCCTTACATAGGCCAGTGTCAATGCGTATATTTGCGTCTGCGTACGAATAGATATGTATGCATACGTCTATATATACATACATATATATGTGTATATATATATATATATATATATCTGTAAAATAATGTGTGACAATTATTCAATAGCCAATTGTCACATATTATTTTACAGATAAATTCCACTCTTTACATAATATTGAGGTCTCCTTCTTTCTTTTGTTATCTTACCGCTTTTACCAATATATATATATATGTGTGTGTGTGTGTGTGTGTGTGTGTGTGTGTGTGTGTGTGAATGCGTGGGCGTGATCATGTGCATGCATGTGTGTGTATGTGTGTGTGTGTGAATGCAAAGAAAATTACGTATATAATACGTTTGAGGTTGTATTATGTGCACCGAGAAAACCTATACATAAAATTTAGAATTTCTGCTTAAAATGCTTCCACACACGCTTACAGAGTTAGATAATAGATGACAATTCTGAAAAATTATTGACACATGCAACGCGCAAAAATACACGCAAACAAACTCTGAAATAAAAAAAAAAACGCTAGAAAAGATTATCATATGAAACGAAAACAAACAAAAGAGAAGATTGCAGATGAATCTAAGAAAAGCGTCAAATTTGTTTACGCGAACAGAGTGTCTTTGTGGTTGCTTATCACGTTTGTTTATTGTCATGTTCAGTAGTAAGCCTGACTTTTCGAACTGGGCAGAGCAAATACGAGACGGATGGATGGTTGAATGGTTGGAGAAATGAAAGAAATTAAAAGAAAAGCCTGTCGTATATATGTATATATATATATGTGTGTATGTGTGTGTGTGTTTGTCCCCCTAGCATTGCTTGACAACCGATGCTGGTGTGTTTATGTCCCCGTCACTTAGCGGTTCGGCAAAAGAGACCGATAGAATAAGTACTGGGCTTACTAAGAATAAGTCCCGGGGTCGATTTGCTCGACTAAAGGCGGTGCTCCAGCATGGCCGCAGTCAAATGACTGAAACAAGTAAAAGAGTAAAAGAGAGATACGGGGAATGAAATGTATTTCTTTGTTATTTTTTTTGTCTGTTACTTGTTTCAGTCACTGCGGCCATGCTGGGGCACCACCTGGAAGGGGTTTAATCCAACAAATTGACACTAGTGCTTATTTTGTTCTTAAAGTTTGATTCTTATTCCAGTGCTCGCAGGTACTCAGACGCTACGTTGCACGGACGTAAACAAACCAGTACCATTTGTTATGCTATGGTGAGGAACAAAAACACACATACGCACATATACACGCATACATTCACACACACATACATACACACACACACACATACACACACACACACATATATATCTATATATATATATATATATAAGTTAATCCAAACAAGAAAGCACAAAAAAAAACACAACAACGCGAGGACGTGGAACAAATATAGTATTATTGGACGCTCAGGAAAGAAGGAAAGAAGGAGGGCTTAACGTTTCGAGCGGAGCTCTTCGTCGGAAACATAGGAGAAGGAAAGATCCAGAGAAGGGAAGACAGAGGAAAAACAATCGCCAACGGTACACACGAGGTCACATTTTGAAATATATATTATATATATTTACACATACACACACAAATATACATCCACACACACATACATACATACATACATACATACATACATACATACATACATACATACATACATACATACATACATACGTACATACATACATACATACATACATACATACATACATACATACATACATACATACATACATACATTATTATTATGGCTGCCCCCTCATTATCGAGTATGGCCATTGCACGAAGCTTAACTGTTATTGGTGCTGTGATCGAATGTGACTTTTTAGCCCAGCTAAAGATCTACAATGTCTTGTACAAAATTGGCAACTGAAACCTTTACGGTAATAGCCGGCTGTAGTTGTAACTGGGCTTCATGTACCTTTGCATGTCGCTTAAGTCGTCCCGCCGAATTACACTCTCTTCCACATGCCCGAAAGATATGATTAGTATGGTGTGTAACACCACCACCAGTGGCCAGGTTGTCACTCATCTGTCTCGTTTTATGACTACGAAGATGACTCTTGAGTCCAACTTTACTGAGGAAGGGTCTTGCACAGACGTTGCATGTTAGCATCTAAGGAAGACCCTTCCCTTCTGGAAGTGTAACAGCGATGCCCTTCCTGACATCCCTCCTTACTTTCTCATGTGCAACTCGAGATTTCTCAAAAGTGGCTGTCCCCTCATGCACAATCCTTCTCCACCTGCTACGATCATTAGCTATGCCTTCCCATGTGTCAGGAGAGATGCAAGCATCTCTTAAGGAAGCCTTCAGCACGTCCTTATACCTCTTTTTTGGTTTATGTGGAGGTCGTTATCCTTTAGCTAACTCTCCATAAAGAGTTGTTTTGGCATCCTTGAATCCTTCATTCTGACCAGATGACCACTCCATCTGAGCCTTTGCTTTAACACAAGAGCTTCACACCGAGAGCCTTCGAGTATCTCAAGATCACTGATGCGGTCCTTCCACTTAATGCTATAGATCCATCTGAGGCACATCTGATAGAAACGTTCCAGTTGTTTAAGGTGGTATCGATATGTGACCCACGTCTCGCAGGCATAGAGAAGAGATAGGGAGCACACATGCCTTGTACACCTTTATCTTTGTATTTCTGCATATGTCTCACCGACTCCAGAGGCGCTTTTCTAGCCTTCCGAAAGCAACACTTGCTTTCCTAATTCTATATGGAATTTCATCATCCACATTGCCATATCCATTAATAGTGCTTCCCAGGTAGACAAACTGATCGACTACATCAAGTCGTTTACCATTCACATAGATATTTGGTACACCATACTGCTCACCAGGAGCAGGTTGATGCATGACAACAGTTTTCTTGAGATTGACTGTCAATCCTAAGGCAGTGCAAGCATCAGAGAATGCATTCAACACGTGTTGCATATCAATCTCTGTGTGTACTACTAGCTCACAATCATCTGCATACAAAAGGTCTCTTATGATAGAGGTAAATATCTTTGTTTTTGCAGCAAGGCGCCTGATATTAAATATGCTGCCAGAGGTTCGATAATGGATGTAAACACCGTATCTACAGTTTCTGAATGCAATACAGAACACCATAGCGAAATATTTGGAAAATAGGGTCGGTGCCAGAATATCCCCCTGTTTCACTCTATTTTGTATTGAAATGGACTCCGACATCTTCCCTCTAACATTCACTCTACCATTCATGTCTTCATGAAAAGACCTAACAAAAGCAAGGAACTTTTCAGGACACCCAACTTTCTGGAGGACTTTCCACAATTCTTTTGTATTGACGGTATCAAAGGCTTTTGTCAGATCGACAACCACCTGATACAAATCCAGACCCTGTTCCACACACTTTTCCTATACATACATTCATACATACATACATACATACATACATACATACATACATACATACATACATATTGGGTTGTCCGGAAAGTTTGTGTCGATTTTTAAAGGAAAGTAAAAGGTCAATAGATACTTGCCATTACATTTTTAATCGACCAAATATGAACCATTTTGCTGCGCAATGTGTCTCCATCTTTCCTATAACGTGAAAATACTCTCTTCCCAGAATTGAGGAGGTTTCATGGCAAATAATTCATCAAGGTATCTTTTTACGTCATCCAAGTAATTGAAAGTTTTACCATTAAGACTATTCTGCAGAGACCTGAATAAGTGGAAATCCGAAGGAGCAACATCTGGTGAATATGGAGCGTGGGGTAACACATCCCAGCCAAGCGACAGCAATTTTTGTCTGGTTCCCGAAGAAACGTGCTGTCTTGCATTATCATGTTGGAAGACAACACCCTTCCTGTTGGCCAATTCTGGACGTTTCTCTGGAATTGCTGCTTTTAACTCGTCCAGTTTTGTGCAGTATTTCTCAGAATTAATTGTCTGGTTAATTGAGAGAAGCTCACAGTACAGAATTCCTTTCCAATATCACCAGACACAAACGAAGACTTTTTTAGAATGAAGACCCGCTTTTGGGGTGGCTAAGGGTGACTCATGTCGCTTACTCAAGGATCGCTTTCTCTGAACATTTCGGTAGATAATCCATTTCTCATTATCTGTCACAATTTGCTTTAAAAGAGGCACGTTTTCATTCCGTTTATAAAGCGATCACAGATGGAAATGCAAACCAAAATGTTCTTCTCACTCCACTCATGTCGTATCCAAACATCGCAGCGATTTGTGTACCCAAGCATTACCAAGTGCTCATGAACGACGGATTTTGATAGGTTGAGGCTTTCTGCCAATTCTCGGGTTGTGCAATGAGAGTTATTCTCAATTAAAGACTTGATTTAGTCATCATCTGTAGTGGATGGTCTGCCTGATCGCTCTTTATCAATAAGGCTACAATCTGCAGCTCGGAATTGTGCCAACCATTTCGGTACAGTTCTTTCGAATAAAGAAACATCACCGTAAACTGCGCATATTTCTTTGGTTGCTTGTGAGGCATTTTTCCCTTTACAGAAAAAGAAAAGCATCAAGTGCCGAAGATGAACTTTCTTATCTTCCATTTTAAAGGGTTACAGAATTAACACAGATTAAAGGAACATAAACCTTCTTCTCCGAAAAAATAGCTTAAACTTTGCTCTAAATGGAGGTATAGACAAATCCTATTTTATGGACTCAACTATGTTCTAAAATATGTCGAAAAGTAAGCTACTATAAATCAGCACGAACTTTCCGGACAACCCAATATTTCTATATTTTTATTATGAATATGTGGATATTTGTATGGAATATTACCTCATGTGCTACATCTGAATTCAGACAAGAAATGTCTGAATGTTTTAAGACAAATATCCGAAATTTTTATCGTATACCAGATTTTATTAATACTTAGCTCATATACGGAGACAAAAATGTTGTACTATATACTGCAGTTTATCTCCATCAAAATTCCCGTATTATATACATTATATATATATAATATTCACACTGGCGAAAATAAATTTAAGACCGTTAATAAAAGTTCTATTTCTTACAAAATATTGTTACTAGTCCTTAGCCGATCTTTATATTGACCAGTCTCCGAATATAACTTCCACGCTTGCACGCAAGCCGGTTTACTGCACTTTAGATGCTTGCTGATGTTCGAAAAGGAAGCTTTTTGCTGTAATATACGACTTTTGTTCTCGTGACTGGACTAAGGCTACGTTGTTTTCCCATTATTAATAAATTGTATAACATTAAATTATAACTTTATATGGTGCATTTAGGCTCGTTGTGTGACCACCCATTTTGGCCAAAAAATTGCATACATATTACATGGTCTTAAACTAATTTTACCGTTAAATTTTTAAACGTTTATATTTAGCATTAGAATTCTTCAAGTTGTATAAAAATTGTCTGCATCATTCGAAAGAGAAATACATTTTGCATAAGGTGTAAAAAATAAAAATAATTTGTATGGTGTTAGTAACAAAATATTTTGTAAGAAGTAGAACTTTTATCGTCGGTCTTAAATATATTTTCGCTAGTGTATATATCTCAGGTCATCCCATAAATTCTGTCCGAATTTTGGATAAAGAATATAAGTGATCAAATATTATATTTAATTGAAAGTTAATCATCAATGTACTTTCCCTGATTATCTATGATTTACTTCCATCTATTTACAAGCTTTTTAATCCCATCAATGTAAAACTCTTTTGGTTTCAAAGCGAAGAACTCTGAAATGTCAGGTTCGACCTCCTCCTGGCTTGCGAATGTTGTGCCCCCCTAATAATTCTGTAAACTATGAAACAAATAGTATCCTGAAGGAGTAAGGTCGGGAGAATAAGTTGGACGAAGACATTTTTCTAAACCGACCTTTTCGATCTTCTGTGATGTGATCTTTGCAGTGTGGGGTTGCGCATTGTCCTGATGAAACATCACTCGTTTTCGACTCACTAAAGCGGCTCTTTTTTCCTTCAAAGCTTGGTTCAAATGCTCGAATTGCGTAGAGTTGAGCATTGATTGTTGCATTAGGTTGTAACAATATAAAGTGAATTACGCCTTTGCAATCGCACCAGATAGAGTAGAACCTTTTTCCTATGAAGTTCCCTTTTCGGTAGTGGTTGAACATTTTCCCTTTTAACAAGCCACTGTTTACGACGTTTAACATTTCGATAGAAAATACATTTTTCGTCACAAGTCTATCGAAAAAGGGTGAAATGAGTTTGCGAGAATGGAGAGAAGAGCAGATGTCAACTCGGGATTTGCGGTTGCTTTCGAACAATACATGAGGCACCTATTTTCCAAGTTTAGGAATCTTTACACGTTGTTGAAGATGACGATGAACTGTTGTATGGTTTGAAGTAAGCTTTATTGCCAATTCTTCAACTGATAATGAAGGATTTTCTTCAAGTAATGCCTCTAAGAGCATATCATCAAACTCAACTGGACATCCTGTTCGATATTCATCTTCAATTTTGCAAACGATCTCCTGCAAGTTCTTTCATTCAAGCATTTTCCCATAAACTGAGTGTATGTTTCGAGTCACTTCGGCTGCAGAGTTACTTTTATTGTACTCATAAAGAATTATATGTGCCTTAAATGCTCCTTGGGTACTTCCATGTTGAAAAGGTTTTAATCAAAGCAATTTTAGGGTGTCCACGAAGTCTGGGTACATGGAATAAAATCATAACATAAACAAATAAATATAAGAAATACTTTTCCTTTTTTACTTTTGTTTAAATGAAATAAAAAAATACTTTACTTTTCTAATTTTTTTTTTTCTACAGATGATCGAATGATGGCTCTGCCTAAAGAAGAAAGAATGGCAGATCGAATGATGGATCTGTCTAAAGAAGAAAGAATCGAGTTAGTATTATTAAGTGACGAGAGGGATGGTCGTATCGCAAAATTGCGGAAGAATTTGATCTTCGACACCCTTATAGGCAACCTATTTATTTTACTGCCGTCGGGAAATTGATAAAGACATTTAAAGAAACAGGCAGTGTTTTGAATAAACCCCGTTCCGGGCGACCAAAGACTTCAGAAGAAACGAAAGAGGCTGTCATGGCTAAAGTTTCTGCTAGCCCAAAGAAATCACTTCGTCGGACATCCACGGTGTTAGGTGTTCCAAAACCAACCATCCACAAAATGCTGGTTGAGGAAAAGTTTCATCGATACAACCTACAGATATTGCATCACTTAAATTGGATGGAAATTTTACAAAAAAACTTTGTTGTTCAGTGACAAAGCTACGTTTTATGTAAATGGTGAGGTCAACAGACAGAATCTTCTATACTGGTCTCGAGGTAATCCACATTGGATGGATCCATCCAAACAGCAAGGCAGCAAAAAGGTGATGATGTGGTGTGGTTTGTGGAAAGCTCATGTTCTAAGACCCTTCTTCATTGAACATGTAACGGATGAGACTTATGTAAACATATTGAGAGACAAATTAATATCTCAAATTGAGCGCCTAGGTGAGGGCCTTCCGAATTGGTTTCAGCAGGATGGGGCCCATACCCATTTTGCCACAACTGTTAGAGATTGGCTTAATGACACTTTTCCTCACTGGATTGGAAGAAGGTGTCATATGGACAGTCAGACCTTTCTCCCCTTGATTTCTTTTTCTGGGGTATGTTGAAAGAGAAAGTTTACTCAATAAAGATTACAGATTTAAAACACATGAGAGAACGCATAACCAGTCAGTGTGCTGAAATTGATGGCAATGTAGACTTATTTAATCAAGTTCACCTGAATTTTGCCAGGCGCATCAAGTTAGAATTGTTTGTTTTAAAAGTATGTGTTAATCCTCATGTACGCAGACTTTGTGGACACCCTCTATTATTTTGTAAAACAATATTGAATTAGTTTAAACGTACACAAATGCATAAAAGTAATTTTTAATTGAATTAGACATTTGAAAATACTATTAAATTTCATTCAAATTTAAAAAAGGTAAAATTGGGCAGAACTGATTGGATGACTTGATATATATAATCTATGATATTCTAGTAAGTTTCAAGTTTAAAACACCTTGATTTCTCATGTTATGTCATTTTATATGCCTAAGACGTTTATTTTCTATTCTGGTTATTATATATTTCTGTACATTATATTTGTATCTATAATTTATTTTAAGCCGAAACATAATACGATCCTTGTACGAATGAAAGAAGAAGAATGTCCTCTGAAACTTTTATCTTCCACCGGTGTTTGTAATCGATGGTACATGTGCGATGATTTTGCGACTATCACCTATGTTACAGAGAAATTGGAAGCCCCGAATGTAAGCCACCACTTTATGCATAATTCAATATTTATATTTCTCTATTTCTAACTGAAATTCTGTCCTCAATAATTATAGATCTCTATTTCTAAATGTAATTCTTTTTCTTCACGTTCAGCTTATAAGACGCATTCTTGTCTGTCTCTTGACAAATCTTTTTTTCTCCAGCGTTCACCACTTCACCTCGTTAGGGTTAAACCGCCCTAACCGAACGTTTTCACTGTCCTGTTTTTGTTAGCAGCTTTGACGTTCCATGTATCTCAAATTTTATTTAATTTGCTTTGGGGTGCAATTGCTTTGATGAAGACGCATCTCGTTTCAATGCTCGCTATGCGGAGTAGGTAAATCTGCAAACAACTGAGGAAGGGTTATCTTTTATGCTGCCTTCGTGCTATAGTTCCCTATATATAATTGAAATTCTGTTTCTTACATTCATTCTTGCCAAGCCAAGCCATAGCGCCGACAGTGGTGTCGTAGCCATGGACCCGTGAGTACAGATCCTGGTAGTACTGCACCCGTGTATCCATTTGCTTGCTTTGGTCCTTGATGAGATCTCCAGTAGTTGATTTCAGAGGGGCTGACTTGGTAGCGGATGGACCGAGGGCCTTCTTCAAACCGGCATACATCCCACGGGTGTCGTCACTGTCTGCAGCTGACTTGATACTCTGACAGATTTCCTGCTAATACCTATTTACACAGCGTCTGGCGGTCAGTTGGGCTTTATTTCTTGCCTTTCTGAGTTCTTCGTGTGACTTTGTAGAAGAATCACTCTTGTATTGCATCAGAGCTGCACGCTTTGCTTCGATAACTGTTTCCAGCTCTGAGAGCCTAGCACTGAACACAGTCTGGGTTTTGCCTTTCTCTGATGCCGAAAGTATCTATTGATACAAATCTTCCCTGATATAATTCCACCTACTTTCAGCAGAGGAGGTTGGGCAGCTACTGAGGGCAACCATGATAGAAACAGCAAAACATTGTCACAGTGTAGGGTCCGAGGTTCTGGCAGTGTTAATGCGTGGTCGGCCCACTTTCTTGGAGCGATGGACTTTTTGAGGCAGAATCCTCACCCTGCTTCTTATTAGTGAATAATGTATGTCACAATCCGCACTAGGGTAACTACGGGTCAGTTGAGCAGAATTCAGAAAGGATCTTCGTGTAATGATGAGATCCAGCTGATGCCAGTGGTGAGATCTTGGATGTCTCCAAGATGCCTTGTGGGATGTCTCTGGCCATTGTCATTCATGTTGCCAATACCAAAACACATACACTTACATATATACATACACATATATATACGATTGATTTGTTTCATTTCCTGTCCACGAAATCCACACACACACACACACACACACATACACACACATATATATGTATGCACACACATACACACACACACAAAGATACATTGATAGATACAACTGAGTGGTCAAACAAAAATATGAGACACTTCGTAGTGCTGTTTTATATTTTGATAAGCCTGGTACTTATTCTATCAGTTTCTTCTTGTGAAACCAGTAAGTTATGGGGATGTAAATAAACGAATACCAGTTGTGAAGCAATGATGAGGGAGAAACACCAAGACACACACATAGACTTACAGATATTCATACAAATACATACAATTGATTTCTTTCAGTTTCTGTCTACAAAATCCACTGAAAAGGCTTTGTTTGGTCTAAGGCTATAGCAGAAGACACATGCCAAGTTACCACACTGTGGGACTGAACTGAGGACCATGTGTTTTGGAACCAAGTTTGTTACCACGCAGCCACACCTGCACCTATGTGTGCGTGTGCGCGCGCGCGTGTGTGTGTGTGCGTTTGTGTGCGTGTGTGCGTGTGGGGGTATCGGTGTGTGTGTGTATGGGTGTATATATGTATGCATGTATATATATGTATATACATATATATGTGCACATATTATATGTACATCTATATATACATCTAGACATACATGTTTACATATACATGTATACATATGCAGCTATACATATACATGCATACATATATATCTATATATACACACACATATATATATATATATATATAATATATATATATATATATATATATATATATATATATATATATATATACATGTATATATACATCCATATACATTCAGTAGAGAGATGATTTTGTTTCACTTTTAACACGTAATACTGAAATAGTGGAGAAGATGTGATATTGCCGTGGGCTCGCCCTAGGCAAGAAGTTCAGCATTTTTTTGCCCATGACACTACATGGACCCTAAGTATGGCATGTGTAAAATTTGAATAAAATTGGTCGTGTAGTTCTGAAGTTTTAGGGATTCACACAGACAGACAGACACACACACATTCTCAATTTTAAATATATATATATAGATGTATTGTTCAGTTTAAAATTGCGAACGAATCCAGCTGTAAATACGGACTTTTCAGTACAATACCGCTTACTGTGCCTACATGATTGAAAAGCGATTGAGCAAAGGAATATATTTTTGTTTTATTTATGATCATTTAAAGTGTTTTAGGGTGTCATACTTATTGTTGTATCTAAATATCAATCTACACGTTGCAATACGGCCTAGATAAATGTCAAATCACTAGCCATAAATGTAAATATATTGTGAAGGCACATGGCCAGAAGTTGTAAAACCAAGCTGTCTGCCGGAAGTTAAAAAGGGGCAAATACTTGACAGCAATCAGTTGTTTCATGAAACTTGTTCCCGTTTTGTTATACTGAGTAGAATGCATTAACATTATTTATATATATTTATTTAAATTTTTAATTATTCAATAAATTCTGTTGAAGAATGACAATAAATAACTAAGCAGTGAATTATGCTTTAAAACCCTTTATTTTTTATTAATATGCAAATGGAGTCATTTCTGCCTCGAAAGTCACATTCTGGGTTATTTATAAATTTGTTGGGAAGGATCATTTATCAATATTAAGGTCACTTCTGACAACTGAAATACAGAAATACAGGTATTTATAGGCTAAAAGCATCTGTTAAAACTACAGCAAGATCTACTGCTTCGAAATATACTATTGGCGGATCAGAGGAATATACGTTCTTGGTGAACGCGACTGGAACGGCATTAAATTAAAATAATCAACTCTGCATAATACTTACCGCATATAAACTGGTCAGGGGCTGGATACTACAGATTGCCCCCTAAGAAAAGCCAAAAATCTCTTCACAGTCATAATATATTAAGGAATGTCATGAGAATGACGAATGCATTTTGCTCTGCGTACACTTAATTTTTGAGGAAGGGGCCAGTCGATTATATCGGCCCTAGTACGCAACTGGTACTTGATTTATCGAACCCGAAATGACGCAAGGCAAAATCGACCGCGGGGAAATTTGAACACAGAACGTAAAGACAAAAGAAATACCTATTTCTTTACTACCCACAAGGGGCTAAACACAGAAGGGACAAACAAGGACAGACAAACGGATTAAGTTGATTATATCGACCCCAGTGCGTAACTGGTACTTATTTAATCGACTCCGAAAGGATGAAAGGCAAAGCCGACCTCGGCGGAAATAGAACTCAGAACGTAACGGCAGACGAAATACCGCTACGTATTTCGCCCGGCGTGCTAACGTATATATTTATATATATATATATATAATATATATATATATATATATATATATATATATATATATATATATATACACAGCCTGAGAGGGATAAATTGTCGCCATTATATATTTTATTTATTTCTCGTATGCACACTGTTTGTTTTTGATTTTGACAAGTGCACAGTATAGTGGGTCAGTTGGAAATTTGGAAACGACATGCTGTACTGCTTGACATTCGCACCAAAAACTTCAGAGTATTTTGGTGGACAGTATTTGGGAGGACATTACAGAGGATTAGGAAAAAATTGGATGAGTCCAATGGTGGTTACGAAGGTACGGTAGATCGGAAACCTTACTCTGATCGTTCTGATAAGAAAGGAACTCCTGAATTTGTTGCTGATATCCAGTCCTCAATTGACAACGTTCTTTGCAAGTCAATCAGGTCCGTCGCCAGAGACATATGTGTGTTTGAGGTTTTTATCAGGCAAGTAGAGTATGAAGACGTCGGTATTCCTCATACTAGATAAGGAAGGGACAATTTGTATCTCGAGCCATCAAAGACAAGTGGAAAACCACGCTATAAAGTTTTTCAACAAATTCAAGCATCCCCTCTAACCCAATATGCTATGGATTTTCTCAGACGAGAAAAATTTCTGCCAGGATCAGATGGTGAACACACGGGAAGAAATTATCCATGAAAACAGTTTTGCATGTAATCTGAAATAAATGTCATGTCACATTCACTAAAACTAATTACATTATGTGGCTACGAGAGAGCTTCTAGTTGGTCACTTTATATGTTTAGCCACATCTCTTTCAGAGTATCTCACACATCCTCATATTATGTGCCTTCCCAGTAGACATTTTATGTCGGTGAATAAGATATGCGAAATATTTGGTCTTGTAATTTCTCGCAGGTGTATATCACCACATGAAGTAGACTCGATGGCTCATTTTTACAACGATAGCACTGCTTTATGCTGTCAACGTAGTGGAGGCGCAATGGCCCAGTGGTTAGAGCAGCGGACTCGCGGTCGTAGGATCGAGGTTTCGATTCTTAGACCGGGCATTGTGAGTGTTTATTGAGCGAAAACACCTAAAGGGGGTGGTGGGGAACCCTGCTGTACTCTTTCACCACAACTTTCTCTCACTCTTTCTTCCTGTTTCTCTTGTACCAGTTTTTCAAAGGGCCAGCCTTGTCACACTCTGTGTCACGCTGAATCTCCTCGAGAACTACATTAAGGGTACACGTGTCTGTGGAGTGCTCAACCACTTGCACGTTAATAAATGATAACATCGGCGGCGTGGAGAGGGGAGGCTGGTATGCGCGGGCGACTGCTGGTCTTCCACAAACAACCTTGCCGAGACTTGTACCTCGGAGGGTAACTTTCTAGGTGCAATTCCATGGTCATTCATGACCGAAGGAGGTCATTTGCATTTTCATGCTGTCAACGTATTGCAGTTAAAATATAAATAAACCGATGTTGAGATGTATTCAGAGAAGATGCGAGAGAGTGTAACTTTACGATTGCTAAAGAAGATAAATATTGCCCTAGAAGTGTGGTGACATAGGATCTCTCATAAATACTCTGAGAGTACTTGATGGTTTGGACGCAAGTCTACCTGTTGCAATTCGTTTGCAATTGCAACAAAGATTTGAATGTCATCTCATCTTGGTAAGCGAGAAATGAAAAAAAATGAACAATAAGTTGACAAATACTTGAAGTGTTTTCAATCACCGCGTAAATATTTTTAATTACCTTTCTCTAGTGTTAACTATGCCAGCTCTAAGTTATCTTTTCATTTCGTACATTGACATAGAAATACGGATACGTGTGGTGGTGGGGGATCGCACTTAGTTTCAACAGACTGGATCACGTGACAGTCAACTTTGTGACTTTGTTTTATTTTTCGTCTTTTACCGAAAGAATGAAAGAATGAGAGAATGAAGGTGCGTATCCTAGTGTTTAGGGTGTGGCACTCACGATCGGAAGATTATTTTTTGAGGTTCCGCCTGGAGTGAGCGGTATTTTGTGTTCCTTATTTCACGTTGATCCAGTTCACCCATTAGTGAGTAATCCTGCGATGGACTGGCGTCCTGTCCAGGATGTTTGTTCTGACCGCGCACATATATGCTAGGGAAATCGTATAACCGGCCCCAAGTGTTCTCGAAATCAAAATGTTCAATAATGTGTATGCCCTCCCTGGGTGTTCAAAACGGCAATACAACTTCGGTACATGGGGGTGGTTCCCAAAACACTTTGGCACCTGTGACCACACCCTGAGGAAAGCTGCCTCCACGTCCAGCCATTTAGTTATAGGGGCTATGGAAAGTGCGGGTGAAATGTTTCCCTGTAGTTAAAAGTTCATTACAAAGTATCCCTAAAGGGCTCAACAGATCGATAGAAGAAATAAGCATAAAACGTAGTTTAGTGCGACTTCAGAAACAATATCATTAGGGATTTGACTGAATACTTAGTCAAACCAAGCTGTTTGCCGGAAGTTAAAAAGGGGGGAAATATATGACAGTAATCAGCTGTTTCGTCAAACTTGTTAACCTTTCAGTATATTTAGTTGAATACATAAAACTTATTTATATATTCATTTAAATTTCAATAAATTCTGTTGAATAAAGGCAATAAATACCAAAGCAATGAAAAGACAATGCAGTGAATTATGCTTTAAAACACTTTATTTTTGTATAAAAATGCAATTGAAGTAATCTCAGCTTCGACGCTTGCATCGGGTTTTTTTTATATGAATTCGTTGGGAGGGATCATTTCGGAAGCTCAAAGTGATTTCTGAAAATAAAAAAAAACAGATTTTTAAAGAGTAAAATCATTTCAGTTAACTTCATCTGTTAAAAATACTGCAAGATCTGCTCCATAAAACGATGCTATTGTGGATCAGAGGAATATATGTTCGTGACATATGTTCTTGGTGTACGTGATTGAAACGGCCTTAAATTAAAATCTCTGCTTATAAACCGGTGAGAGGCTGGTTACTACAGATTCTCCTCTGTGAAAAAAACCTCTTCACAGACATGTAGTTTTGTAAGCATAATATATTAAAGAAAGTAATGAGAACGCCTCTTATATTTTGCCCTGCGTACAACGAAGTTTTATTCAGCTCGTCGGCTATTCGCAATATCAGTGCATATATTATTTACTGTTTCCTTTATATCCGGGAGGACAGGCATCATCTATGCACATGACTGGTAAGTACACATCATTGACAATGTCCAAGGAGGCCAAAATGGACCTGGCGTTTGCGAGAATCGCTACCAAGGCGACATTTTCGTGTTGTTTCTATCTATATATTTTGTTTTTGAATCATACCTGTCAATGATGTGTATTTATGATAAATAGAAAAGTATATAACTTCCTTATACTAAAGAGATTGGTGTGTTAAGTGACGTGAATTGGTTTATACCAAGAACGAAGACCTTAATAGTGATTTGGCTCATTGATTGTAATGTATATTTGAAATTTAAATCTAATTATATAAGATCAATTCGTGAAATTCAACTGCATAATCTATATTTCGTTAATGGACACAAGACAGTTCAGAGAAATAAAACTGTTAGAGGATTCGAACTTTGATGTTATAATATCGAAATATTGTAAACATTGTTACGCATTTAGCCTTGCATTCTATCTTTGCGACATGTTCACGTACTTTTAGTCGAAAATATATGCAAGATGATAGCACGTTCGCATCAGAGATAATAAAAGGAAGTTTTAATGACCCTACTCTGAAGTAAGCACCCTATCGGGTAACATTGCTCCAAAGATTCTTCGAAGGAATCATGTTTCGGACTCTTTTATTTACTTGTACTTTAGGAAAAAATAGAAATATTTGACAATTTAATTTTTCGGGCTCTTCAAAATACAGAGACTACTAAAAGTTCTGGGATGTTAAGAACGCAGTGGACCCATGGTTCTGCTTACGAAGCAGTTAGTTCGAGCTTGTTTTTGAATGGCTGAGATGACTTCTGCACTGAAATTATATTTCTTTAAATAAACTTTTCTTCTCGTTTTCTTATATATTAACTTCACAATCTTTATAAAGAAGCCCTTGGAGATTAACCACGGAGAAATTCACGACCGAACAACGAGCATAAATGTTTAGCGAATATGATTCTAGAACTTCTATATTACGAAATTTTAGGAATTTCATCACAAGAAACAAATGTCATAGAAGGAACAATGATAAAAGAAAATACTCACAAACGACCCTGCAGTTGGCTTTACCGGGATTGGTACATCTTTGTAGCTGGACGCTAAAATAAAGACCAGCTTGGCATGCCATGGAAGGATAAGAGGTTCGGTTGAAGCAAGGAATATACCTGGTACAATCTTGTGGGTCACGGTTATTTCCGTATGCGAATGGGTTACAGAGAGGATCATCTGTAAAACAAATTAAATAAAATATTGGCACAAGGTCAGCAATTTTGTGTGTGTGTGTGTGTATATGTGTGGTGAGGTATGTTGAATGTATCGATTCCTGTGCTCAGCTGGTATTTACATAATCGAACTCCCAAATATCTGTAAGATAAGGTCGACGTCGGCGGATTTAAATATAATATCAATAATCGTTTACAATCACTTATGTTCAGTATTTCATGTTGTCATGGGGGCCAAGTTGATAGAAATGTTAGAGAGTCGGCGGGGAGGGGGGACTACCTTGTGATATTTATTCCGAATTTTTGTATTCTGAGGTCGAGATCGATAGCATAAAGCACAAGTAAAGTATTGTGATCGGTGGTATCGATTATTCCACTCCACTCAAAATTGGTGAACTCGCGCCTCAGTTAGAAACCGGTATTTCTAACATCTAACATAGAATTTATCACACGTGACCAACTGTAAGCAGACGATAGATAATACTCGAATTTAATGCAATTTAGAAAAATTGTCACGATGTACAGACTTTATCTATATATCTCTATCTGTCTTTTTGTCTGAGACACTCTCTTTTGCCCCACTTACCATATATATATATATATATATATATATATATATATGTATATATACATATATATATAATATATATATATATATATGTATGTATATATATATGTAATATATATATAGTATATATATATAAGTATATAATAATATATATATACATATACATATATATATGTATATGTATATATATATATGTATATATATATGTATGATATATAATGTATATAGGGGGAGAGAGAGAGAGACAGATAGATAGATCCATCGATAGATATAGATAGATAGATAGATAGATAGATAGATAGATAGATAGATAGATAGATAGAGATAGATAGATAGATAGATAGATAGATAGATAGATAGATAGATAGATAGATAGATAGATAGATAGATAGATAGATAGATAGATAGATAAAAGATGGAGGGGGAAATAGCACTGAAAGTAAATCTAAGACATTTCAATTTCAGAAGGAATTTAATGAAAATGATTTTAAAATTATATAAAGAAAATATTACTGGTACTGAATTTCATCTTATCAAATAGTAAAATTTTATAAAAATTGAAGTAAAAACAGTTTCTTTTGATCACAGAGTCTCCAGACCCACACTTGACCATTTTCAGGAAATACAGCAAATCTGGACTCATCAGAGAATATGACAGTGTCCAAACATACTAGTGGCCTCTTCACTGGCTCAATCTATTATCCGCTTGATGTTGGCTTGTCGAAGAAGAGGCTTCCATCTTGCCGATCTGCCATATTAACCAAGATTTTGACTCCCATACAGAAGATAAACCGTTTTACTTCATATTCTTATAAATTTTTATAAACTTTTATTGATATTTGATAAGATGTGATCCATCATCGAAAGCAGTAATATTTTCTTTATATAATTTTCAAATCATTTTATCAAATTCCTTCTTAGATTTACTACTCTGTTATTACCACCTCCATATTTTCTATTTTTGATTTGTATAGATCCCTAATCTCATTTCAACTCTCTCTCTCTCTCTCTCTCTCTCTCTTCTCTCTCTCTCTCTCTCTCTCTCTCTCTCCACACACATATATAATTTAATTAAAAGAAGTTTCAAACCCCTTCATGACTTTTCGTTCATATACACGTATATACACAGGTGGAGGCGCAATGGCCCAGTGGTTAGGGCAGCGGATTCGCGGTTGTAGGATCGCGGTTTCGATTCCCAGACCGGGCGTTGTGAGTGTTTATTGAGCGAAGACACCTAAAGCTCCACGAGGCTCCGGCAGGGTATGGTGGTGATCCCTGCTGTACTCTTTCACCACAACTTTCTCTCACTCTTACTTCCTGTTTCTGTTGTACCTGTATTTCAAGGGGCCGGTCTGGTCACTCTCTGTGTCACGCTGAATATCCCCGAGAACTAAGCTAAGGGTACACGTGTCTGTGGAGTGCTCAGCCACTTACACGCTAATTTCACGAGCAGGCTGTTCCGTTGATTCGGATCAACCGGAACCCTCGTCGTCGGAACCGACGGAGTGCTTCCACGATATACACAGACATGACAGAATTAAATAAAGACGCCATAAAATATCGCTTTATGTTTATTCTAACTTGTAAACGTTTATATTTTTTATTAATGACATTTTTATGTTTCAGGTCCTACATGTGGCTGTTTAATCATGCCATGTACAAAAGAAGCCTTGAAACATTCTAGATATCCAAGAGGTCGTACTGTGTGTCATTCTGAAGGGGAACAGTCAGCTCAAAATCACAGAAAACGTTGGGATCACGCTTTCTACACTTAATAGAGAGATTGTGCAATTCACGAGAGAGGGAAAGGAGTCCACATCACTTCGCCTTGATCAACCATGTCCCTCTGACAGGACCCTTCTCTTACGAAAGAGAAGCGTAGAGAGTAATTCTCGTTGCAAGGCGTCTGACATAGCAGAGGATGTTGATGTCAGTCCCAGAACAGCTGTCAGGTATCTCCACTAACTTGGTTACTATGGTAACAGCAAAAAGGAAGTACCTTTTTCGACCAGCCACATCAAGCGGAGAGAAGATTGGGTAAGTGCGATGGTGAAGATGTCACTAGCATTTTGGAACACTGTCAGATTTGCTCTATTTTCTGACAGTGATTGAGTGTGGTCTGGAGACTGTGATCAAGAATTTCAAGTGAAAAGATTGCAGCCAACGATGAAACACGGAAGTTATTCTGTGATGGTCTGGGGAGCAATTTGGAGCAATGGTTGATAAGAACTGGGGGAGTGTGAAGGAAGCATAAACTCAGACAAATATGTGCCTATGTTGCAGAAAGGACTCCTTCCAATCTTTTCGAGTAGTGAAAGGATTACAGAAGACCCAAGATTTGTTGGATGAGAATGGCATTAAAAAGATTTCATGGCCAAGCCAGTCACCAGATATGAATCCTATTGAACACCTCTGGGACATAATAGGCAATATACTTCATGAAAAGAACCAGAAAGCATCTGCAAAGCCGGAAATTTTGAGATTACTGCATGAAATTTGAGAATTTGACAAGACATTCCGCAAGAGAATTTCTGTCATCTGATCAGTAACAAGCCTAATAGGTTCCTTGCATTGAAAAATGCAAAGGGCGTGTCTACTAAATATTAAATATTCACATCAAAACAATTAATAAATACTTTGAATGTATATTTTCAGATTTAAATCAATTTTAGTATGTATAAAGGTGTCTGTTTACTTCTGTCGTTGCTGTGTGTATGTATCTACGTGACAGCACTTACCTAGTGTACCTAATCGTTTAGATCACCTGTGAACTAAGCCCCCATATTTCGTATGCATGCATGCATGTATGTATGTATGTATGTATGTATGTATGTATGTATGTATGTATGTATGTATGTGTGTATGTATGCATACATGTATGTATGTATGTATGTATGTATGTATATACATATACATTTGTGAGTGTGTTTGTGAGTGTGCGTGTGTTTGTGAGTGTGTGTGTGTGCATGTGTGTGTGTGTGTGTGTTTGTGTGTGTGTATGTGTATGTGTGTATATGTGTGTGTGTGTGTGTGTGTGTGTGTGTGTTGTGTGTGTGTGTGTGTGTGTGTTATGCAAAATTACTAACGGTGAATAAATATGAATACAAAAAACGCAAATGTCTTCGTAAGCTGATTCAGAAGATAACGGAAAAGATACTGGGCTTTTCTGAAATATTCTAACACGATCTACAAATCTGTTGCAATATGTAATGTAAATTAAGTCGAAAATTAAAGATTTAAAGACTAAATGTAGAATTTAAAAATTGTAAGGGATAAAATATGCATGAAAACCGTTTTGCGTTTCATCTGAGAAATACTCAGAGACAGCAATTAGATTATGTGTCTATGAGAGCGCTTTTATTTGGCCACTTTATATGTTTGACATAATAGCCACATTTCTTTCAGAGTATCTAAAGTATCCATATATATTATATTAGGTGTCATCTCAATAGTCATTTTAAGTCGGCGAGGAAGGAGTGGCTGTGTGGTAAGTAGCTTGTTAACCAACCACATGGTTCCAGGTTCAGTCCCACTGCGTGGCATCCTGGGCAAGTGTCCTCTGCTATAGCCCCGGGCCGACCAATGCCTTGTGAGTGGATTTGATGGACGGAAACTGAAAGAAACCTGTCGTATATATGTATATATATATATATATATATATATATATGTATGTGTGTGTGTGTTTGTGTGTCTGTGTTTGTCCCCCTAGCATTGCTTGACAACCGATGCTGGAGCGTTTACGTCCCCGTCACTTAGCGGTTCGGCAAAAGAGACCGATAGAATAAGTACTGGGCTTACAAACAATAAGTCCCGGGGTCGATTTGCTCGACTAAAGGCGGTGCTACAGCATGGCCGCAGTCAAATGACTGAAACAAGTAAAAGAGTAAAAGAGTAATATATGAAATAGTTGTACTCGCAGGTTTATATGACCACCTCCTGGCAGACTCCATATGACCACCTCTAGGCAGACTCCATGGTTCATTTTCACAACGATAGCACTGTTATATGTTGTCAACGTATTGATTGCAATTAAAATATAAATAAATAAACAGATGTTGAGATGTATTCAGAGAAGACGCAAGAGATTATACTTTTACGATTGCTAAAAAAGATAAATATTGCCCTAGAAGTGTGGTGAAATAGGATCCCTCATAAATATTCAAAGAGTACTTGATGGCTTGGACGCAAGTCTACCCGTTGCAATTCGTTTGCAAATGCCACGAAGACCTGAATATCGTGTCATATTGGTAAGCGAGAAATAAAATTTATTAACACTCATTTGACAAATAATAGAGCTTTTTTTTTTAATCACCGCATAACTATTGCTAATTTCCTTTCTTTTTCTCTTGTGTTAACTACGTCAGCTGAAAGTTATGTTTCATTTCGTACATTGACATAGAAATACCGATACATGTGTGGAGGCGCAATGGCCCAGTGGTTAGGGCAGCGGACTCGCGGTCGTAGGATCGCGGTTTCGATTCCCAGCCCGGGCGTTGTGAGTGTTTATTCAGCGAAAACACCTAAAAGCTCCACGAGGCTCCGGCAGGGGATGGTGGTGATCCCTGCTGTACTCTTTCACCACAACTTTCTCTCTCACTCTTACTTCCTGTTTCTGTTGTACCTGTATTTCAAGGGGCCGGCCTTGTCACTCTCTGTGTCACGCTGAATATCCCCGAGAACTGCGTTAAGGGTACACGTGTCTGTGGAGTGCTCAGCCACTTACACGTTAATTTCACGAGCAGGCTGTTCCGTTGATCGGATCAACCGGAACCCTCGTCGTCGTAACCGACGGAGTGCTTCCACCGATACATGTGGTGGTGGAGGATCACACTTAGTTTGAACAGCCTCGATCACGTGACAGTCAGTTTTTTTTTTTCATTTTTCGTCTTTTACCGAAAGAATGAAAGAATAAGAGAATGAAGATGCGTATCCTAGTGTTTAGGGTGTTGCACTCACGATCGGAAGATTATTTTTTGAGGTTCCGCCTGGAGTGAGCGGTATGTTGTGTCCTTTAGTTCACGTTGATCCAGTTCACGCATTAGTGAATAATCCTGCGGTGGACTGGCGTCCCGTCCAGTGTGTGTGTGTTCTGACCTCGGTCACATATTTCATGGAAATTGAATAACCGGCCTTATGCAGTCTCGAACTCAAAACGTAAATGTTCAGGGTTTGATGATAATGATGAAAGATTTGAAGGCAATGGCTGATTCAGTGAAATCGAAAATTAATATAACATACTTTAGTCTGATATTAAATCGAACTGTCCTTTTATCTCCTTACCATAAAATTTCTAAAACCAGTGGTTTCAAATTTTAGCACAAGGCCAGAAGATTTATGAGGGGGTTAGTCGGTTACCCTGAACCTAGAACTTCACTGGTACTTTATTTTATCCACCGCGAAAGGGTTTATAATAATGTTGACCTCTGAGGTTTGAACCCAGAACTCAAAGAGCCGAAACCAATAAAGCAATGCGAAATTACTTCCAATGCTGTAACGAATCCTGCTTCCTACCATTCTTTGTAATTTTGAAATTAATCAAATGCCAGTGAAATCGACCTCAGTACTTGAGAAGAACTATATTTTCTCAAGAGTCGATCAGTGAAGAATAGCGTTAACCTTGAATGAATTTAAAAGCTCAAAGGAGGTGACAAATACCGCAAAGCACAGACGCCCTTCAGGATACTGTCAGTGTGCCACACTAAAGTAATAATAATAACAATAATAATAATAATAATAATAATAATAATAATAATAATAATAATAATAATAATAATAATAATAATCTTTTCTACTCTAGGCACAAGGCCCGAAATTCTGGGGAGAGAGAGGGGCAGTCGAGTAGATCGACCCCAGTACGCAAGTGGTACATAATTTATCGACTCTGAAAGTATGTATTTGGTGTACCCTTATAGTTATGACAGGTATATTGGGCTTCGTATAGTTGTACCCCAGTGCCACATTGATTGCATGCGCTCCCACCACACTCAATAATAAAAATAAATAATAATAGTAATGATCATAAGAAGAAAAATTCCTAGAAATGACGAAGAGCCTGTAAGGCTGTTCAGTAATATCATCGGGCTGCATCATTGGTCTTGATGAGTTTCATAATGCTAAGTTTGTATGAGGTGGCCTCAAGTAAACAGGCGATAAAACCTGCTAAACCATTAGCACCCTGGCCTTTGCTGGTAGTGAACAGCTGACACTGTAGTACATCTTCAGCGTTGGAAGCTGTGCAAAAGCAGCAGCAACGACAACAACAACATTAATAATAGTAATAATAATAATAATAATAATAATAATAATAATAATAATAATAATAATAATAATGATAATAGAAGAGCACTATCGCTGTGAAAATAACATCCATCCATGAATTTATTTATTTATTAATTTTAATTTTTAAATGCATATTTTATCTGTGAATTTGCGTGTGCAATCTGGGAATGCATACAATGCCCTTCTCTGCCCTAGGTGTATGGAAAACACTCGGCGAGAAATGGAAGAAAATTTGAAGAAAGAAGGAAAAAAAATAATAATAATAATAATACCCGAAACTGAGCAAGTATAAAGATCTTGAAATAGAAATTAGCAAGACTAAAACAATACCTGTTGTGATAGGTGCCCTAAGAATGATAGCAAAAGGGGTTGATTGCTCTCTAGTTCAGATAAAAGGAAACCCCAAAATTGCAGAAATTCAAAAGATGGTGCTCATGAGAACTGCCCATATCTACGCAAAATACTGTCTATGTAATCTCAAGTTTTAAAACAAACACATAATTTTCTTATGGTTTGTTAAACATTCTGTAGAACACCACTATGTACAAAGCCAAATATATGGCACCCTAGGCATAACACCAACATAAACTTCAAACTTGTCTTTTGAGGTCTGTGGGTGAGACTTGGAGCCAACTTGTACAAATGTAAGGCAAAAGTCAAACATAAATTAATGATAATAATAATAATAATAATAATAATAATAATAATAATGATGATGATGATTATGATGATGATAATAATAATTAACGTCGCCCTTTTCATGAGCCTGGTTTCCCGGTTTCTGTGGCGTATGTTTTCCCCCCAGCTGGACGGGACGCCAGTCCATTGCAGCGTTACTCTAGAAACAGGAAGAGAAAGTGAGAGAAAGTTGTGGCGAAAGAGTACAACAGGGGTCGCCACCACCCGTTGCCGGAGCCTCGTGGAGCTTTTAGGTGTTTTCGCTCAATAAACACACACAACGCCCGGTCTGGGAATCGAAACCGCGACAATAATAATTACAATAAAGTAAATAAACATAAACTTACCGAATTTTCCTCCGTAAATGACACGGTTACAATCGTCATATTGGCTGTTACTCAACACACAGACTTGTTGAGACTGTGAAAACACTGTTCCCTTACCACATGCTAAAGGTCGTAGAAACATAGGATTACATAAATAAAATTCACTGCAGTTCCTTGGTGATCGCAGAAAATGTGATCCCGGTCTGATTTCTGTCTGCCTACACAAGGTCATAATGTCTTGGCTGTAGACTGCTGTGACTGCGACCAAGAGAAAAACAGCTGCAACACGAAGCTCCATTGTCGTAATAATTTATCGGTTGTTAAATCGAACGAGAGAGTTTTAACGAATTGCTTTGCAGCGATGCTATCACAAGAGACTGATAACCTCAGAAAATGTGACGCAGACCCCTTGAAATCTGTTTCTTATATAGTATATCCACAGGGTTAAAGTGAGGTTTAGGTTTAGGTTTGGGGAAAATGCTTCGGGTTATTGTTTAAATGATTCATCATTTGGTTCTCTATTCTTTAAGCTCATGAATGTCCGCCCAAGAACCTTGCTAAACAACTTATTTCATCCTCTAAGTACAATCCCATCGTTCACTGTCTCCGTATAACACCCTACCATCCCTTCTATTTGAAGCCTTATTTTCTTTTCCTCATATTCATGGCACGCAGGCACACACACACACACACACACACACACACATGCACGCACACACACATGCACGCACACACACACATGCACGCACACACACATGCATATACTCACACAGACGCATGAACACATGCATTCTTCTTTGTTATATGGGGAATCTGATGTTTGTTCATCGACTTGATTCTGAGTATCACAACACACCTTTTGATACATTCTCCTCCTCTGTCTGCCTACTCCTCTTCCCTCTCCCCAATCTTTCTCTCCCCCCCTCTCTCTCTCTCCCTCTTTTACTTCTATGCTCCTTATTGTTGTTCCTTCTATGTATCCGGTTGCACTCTTTTTACTTTCTCTTTCACTTCTCGTTTCCGTCTCTCTCTCTTGCCCCTCTCTTTCTCTCTTCTCTTACTTTCGGCCCAGCCCACTCTCTGTCTCCTATCTTACATCTATTTATTTTCGTCCAGCGGGTCCCAAAAGCAAAGGAATCATATCAACGTGGTTTCACCGCATACTTCTCTCCAAAATTATATATTTTGCGTAACTAGTACGTATTTAACCGACCCCGAAACAATGAAAGGCAAAGTCGACCTCGGAGGAATTTGAACTCAGAATGTAGCGGCAGTCGAAATACCTATTTCTTTATTACCCACAAGGGGCTAAACATAGAGGGGACAAACAAGGACAGACATAGGTATTAAGTCGATTATATCGACCCCAGTGCGTAACTGGTACTTATTTAATCGACCCCGAAACGATGAAAGACAAAATCGATCTCAGCGGACTTTGAACTCAGAACGTAACGTAACGGCAGACGAAATACCGCTAAGCATTTCGCCCGGCGTCTTCTCTCCAAAATTATATTTAAACTTAACTTTAGTTAAGCCACGCTGAGAAAATAACAGCAGACAGGGATGTAAAGGACTGTTGTTTATTGCGTGTCAAACATTTACAAACGTGAGAAAGAGCAATCTACCCCTACAGACCAGGTCGTGTTATACGCCTCACCAGAAGTGCTTTACGAGCACACATACTTGTTACATTTAAGCTAAAATAACCAATTCCCTAAACAACATCTAAGCAGTGTAATCGTTAACCTGGAGTCTTTCTTCCACTATCATCTTATAATCAAATTACGTTTAAAGCAGCCTTTTAATTTACTTATGTTCTGACAGACATTCTCTAGAAAAATTCTCTGTGCAAACCAAATATATGGCACCCTAGTCACAACACAAACTTGAACTTCTAACTTGTTGTCTCTTGGGGTCTCTGCGTGAGAATTGGATTCAACTTGTACAAATACAAAGCAAAATCCAAGTATTAATAATAGTTGTAATTATCCATTCTACTAAGGCACAACGTCTGAAATTTTAGGGGAGAGGTCTCGTCGATTATGTCAACCCCAGTACACGGCTGGTATTTATTTTATTGAAAGAACGAAATGCAAAGTCTTCCACAGCAGAATTTGAACTCAGAACGTATAGACGACCGAAAGGCAGCAACGCATTTTGCTTGGCGCGCTAACGATTCTGCCAACTCACCGTCTTAATAAAATAAAACTGATACTAATAAAAATAATGGTTTCACATTTTGCCACAAGGGCAGAAATTTTAGTGGGAGGGGATGAATTGATTACATCGACCATAGTACTTTACTAGTACTTAATTAATCGACCCCAAAAGAATGAAAGGTAAAGTCGACTTCGGTGGAATTTGAACTTAGTGTAGCGACGGACGAAATACCGCTAAGCATTTTACACGACTTGCAAAAGATTCTGCCAGCTAGCTGCCTTAGTAGTAGCAGTGGTAGTAGTAGTAGTAGTAGTAGTAGTAGTAGTAGTAGTAGTAGTAGTAGTAGTAGTAGTAGTAGTAGTAGTAGTAGTAGTAGTAGTAGTGATACTAATATTACTACTACTACTACTACTGATAATAATAATAATAATAATGATAATGATAATGAAAAGAAGAAGAAGAAGAGAAGAAGAAGAAGAAAGAGAAGAAGAAGAAGAAGAAGAATAAGAAGAAGAAGAAGAAGAAGAAGAAGAAGAAGAAGATAAGTATTAGAAGAAGAAGAAGAAGGAAGAAGAAAAGAGAAGAAGGCAAGAAGAAGAAGAAACATAATTGTCATCCAAGGCCTTCTATCATGCCATGTATCTCCCCACAAATAAATCTAACGCTGAACAAACCTGCTTAAACTGGAGACAGAAGCACCTTGAAGTAAGATCCTACATAGGCAGTAGCAGCTATACTTGCCTACGTACACTTGTGTCAGAAATTAATTAGCCAAGCTTCTCAATTTCTACATTAAATAGGTTAATTAATTAACCTATGAGCTGTTCAAAACGTCTTACCGATGAGAAAACTTAGTATGGTGATTTCGGTCCTTGCGAGGTGCTACCTATATCTATTACAAAGGAAGATTGTCTGCATCCGCCTCCCAAGTTGTTGTTGCACTGCTATGTCAACATCATAAGGCTGTAGACTCTCAAACTGCTCTGCAAACAAAGTTACGTCATCGTTCTGCGCAACAGTGAACTCGCAAACAAGCAATAGTTCGAGATATGGCCACTAGGTGACAGCAATACCTTGAGTGAAGAGCAAATCAAGGGTGCTAATTAATTTCTGACGGTAGTGTAAGAAGAAACAGGATGAAAAAGGAATTATTAACTGAATTAGGGATTGACCAAATTAAACAATCAGTAAGGGATATAGGGAACGAAGTTGCAACTAAAAAAGATACTACAGAGGAAATAATTATAGACCAACTCAGGTCAGATGAAAATGCAGTAATTATAGAAAGAGTCAATGTAACTGATAAACCAAATGAAATACTCTCTGACCCAACCATAAACACCAAGGCAGATGAAAATCAAATAGAAGAAGAAAGTCACACAGAAATTGACCCAACTGAACTAGATGATCTAAAAAGTCAAATCATGTTTGAATGGCTGAAAATTATAGAAACCAGTGTGAATGAACGTGATACTCTCCTAAAAATTTGCCATCCTAATCAAAACCTGAAAGTAATTGGTAAAATCCGCCTTGCACGTAAGGATATATATTTTCAGCTAATGATGTTAATTATAGATTTCAACCACTTGTACTTATGCATCCGCGAAAATCTTAACGATTCTATGTGAAGAAAAGATTAGAAAGCGACAACATTCCCACAAAAAGCCAACTTGACAAGAACGTATTCAACACCAAATTCAGCTACTTAGGTCTGACGTAGAATGCGTAAAAAAAACTTAAGTTTGACAAGACTGGCAAAACTACAACAATACGAAAATTAAAGAAATAATATAATATGAAACCATATTTGTCATCGATGCCACCATAGAATCTATCCAGCAAAAGGTGTGTACTAAAGCTTCCCGCATAGCAAAGTATGAAAAGCGCGTTAGATTCTTCAAGGATAACAACATGTTCAAAAATAACCAAAAACTCTTTTTACAGAAAGACAGGGGAAAACAGTTACAGTAAACTCTACCCCATCAAAAGAAGAAGTGCAGGAATTTTGGAATAAAATTTGGGCAGGAGAAAAAACACACGATATAAAGGCCTCTTAGATTGATAGAATATCTACTGACTTAGATCCCTTAAAAGGGCAAAAGTTGAAGGGTGTCAAGGTAGAGGAGGTAAGATCTGCTCTCAGGAAGCCAAGCAAATGGAAGACTTCAGGAAAGGATAAAATTCCTAACTTCTGGTTGAATGCCTTCCTAGAGAGCCATGAACTCCTAACAAAACTTTACAACAATGTTTTACAACAACCTAGCATGATTCCCTCTTCGCTAGTTAATGGTGTTATATTCCTACTCCCAAAATATGAAGAAACAAATGAATCAAAAAATTATAGACCCACAATCTGCTTAAAAACAATGTATAAAATACTAACATCTGTATTGAGGATGTAAACGTGGGCGCTATGGTTGTAAAGATCAGCTATTCATCAATAAGATGATCTTGGAAGATTGTCACAAACGACAAAAAAACTATTCGATAGCTAGGAGAGACTACAAAAATATTTTGATAGTCTAGCACATACCTGGAAATGTATAAAATAGCATCTAGTCTGCGAAACGTCTGGTCTGTAGGTATGACATCATGCAGAACTACACAAGCTTTGAACAGTGACAATGAATCTCTCAATGCTGGACATGTAAGAATTTCATGTGGCATTTTCCAGGGTGATTCTCTATCATAACCCCTCTTTTGTCTAGCCTTAATACGTCTCTCGAAATTGCTTGATGATTTACAGTATGGATATAAAATGATAGATAAAAATATAAACCGTCTCTTTTACATAGACAATTTTGAGTTCTTTGCATAAAATGACTAACAAATACAGAACTTGATAGCGATTGTTAAACAATTCAATGATGACATCAGAATACAATTTGATTTCGATAAATGTGCAAAAGCTACCTTCATCAAAGGAAAAATGACAGAAATATTAATCTTGACCAACAGAATATCATTAAGGAGTTAGAACCAAAGGAGAGCTACAAATACCTTGTAGTATTTGGGGGTGATGGAATCAAACATTCAATGATGAATGAAAGGATCAGAAGAGAATGTTATCGCAGGGTGAGTATAATACTCAAGACAGAGCTGAATGTAAGAAACAGGATCGAAATGATCAATACTGTAGCCATACTGGTCGTGATTTAGTTTCAATATCATTAACTGGTCAATTATTGAAATATGTAATCTTGACAGAATAACATGAAAATTGATGACAATACATAGGAAGTACCACCCTAAGACTGTTATAGAACGACTTTACCTACTAAGAAAAGTGGGGGGCCGTGAACTTTTACAACTGGCATTAACATTGAAGATTGCCACAATTGGCCTAGACACCTACCTGAAAATCTCTGATGACTGGATGTTAAAACTTGTCTTAAAGCATGAAAACAAGGAAGTATCATACTCAGTAAGAAAACAGACAAAAGAATATCTAAGTGAATTCCAAATACAACAAATCCTAGAATTAGACTTACTGGAAACAAGCACAGAAAAATCTAAGCGTATGAAAACTCGTGCTAAAACTGCTGCCTTAGATTTTCTTACTGATAAATGGCAAGAAAAACCTCTCAATTGCAAATACCCAAAGAGAGCGAATAATGCCGATGTTAATAAAGCCCTTACCCATCAATGGTGAGAGGCTTCTGGCTTCGAATCAGAAACAGAAGGGTTTATCGTAGCAGGCCAAGATCAATGCCTACTTACAAGGAGCTACCAGGCCAATATATTAAAGAACAGCAGCAGCGCAACATGTCGTGTATCTCAACAACAAAATGAAACCATTGAACATGTTGTCTCCATGTGCAGTCTTCTTGCGCCCACAGAGTATCTCAATAACTATGATAGAGCAGCACAATATATTCACTAAGTAATTTTCAAAAACCTGGGCCTGCCCCATGATAAAAATTAGTGGGAACACAAACCACCTCCAGTGCTTGCAAATGACCACATCTCATTCCTCTGGAACTTCACCATTCAAACTGACAGAAAGATGGATGCGAATAGGCCAGACATTACATTGAAAACCTTCAGACAAAAATCATGTCTCCTCATTGATATGACTGTCCCAATCGATATAAATGTATCTGTCAAGACCTACCAAAAACTGAGCAAATACAAATATCTTGAAATAGAAACTGGCAAATATGGAAAATCAATACTAAAACAATACCTGTTATCATAGGAGCCCTAGGAATGATAGCAAAATGGACTGATTCCTACCTAGCTTAGATATCAGCAAACCCCAAAATGGCAGAATTTGAAAAGACACTGCTCATTGTAATTGGCCATATCCTACGTAAAATACTTTCTATATAATCTCAAATTTTAAAACAAACTTATAATTGCCTTATGTTTTCTTAAACATTCTCTAGAACAATATTGTACAAAACCAAATATATAACACCAGCATGAACATCTAACTTGTTGTCCCTTGAGGTCTTTGGGTGAGACTTGGACTCAACTTGTACAAATACAAAGCAGAAAGAAGAAAGACCTAAGTATGGCCTGGATCGACTACCGAAAGGCTTTTGACAGCATCCCCCACACATGGATCCTAGAAACACTAGCCATAAACATTGAAGCACCAATAATTATAAAATATATAAGACACTTTATGAAAATAAGGCAGACAGTGCTACAGCTCCAAACAAAAGAGTGACTTGTGAAACACAAAGCCATCCCCATTAGAAGAGGAATATTCCAGGGAGACACGCTCTCTCCACTCCTTTTCTGCTTGGCGCTGACACCTTTATCTGACATGTTAAATAGAACTGGATGCAGATACAAACGTTACGGTAAAACAATTACCCAACTCTTATATATGGCTAACCTAAAACTATACGCTACAAATGATAAACAGCTGGAAACACTACTAAAGACAGTTCATGCATTTATTAAAGAAATAATTATGAAATTTGGCTTAGAAAAATGTGCCACAGCAACCTTGAAAAGAGGAAAACTACTTTAGAGTAGCAACATCACACTAGACAAAGCCAATGAAATAAGAGAATTAGACCAAAGCCAAACTTACAAATATTTAGGAATCCATGAACGAGATAAGACAACAACACACAACAATGAAAGAGAAAATAAGAAAGAATACTATAGACGAGTTAGATCAATATACTGAAAACAGAGCTCAATACTAAAAACAAGGTAATAGGTATCAACACTCTAGCAATCCCAGTTGTAATTTACAGCTACAATATCCTTAACTGGACACTAAATGAACTAACCAAAACAGACAGGAAAATAAGAAAAATAATGACAGGATCTGGGATGCACCACCTAAAATCCGACATAGAAAGGCTATATATACAACGTATAGAAGGTGGTAGAGGCCTTATACAGCTGGAAAACGATTATAGAATAACCCCCATAGGACTGCAAAAATATCTACTTCAGAAGTAAGTAAAGCTAATACAAATAGCCGCAAAATAAAAACTGTTTTCAGTATTTAGGGAAGCTGACAAATACAAAAAATAAATCATACCACCTAACAAATAAGAAAAGAAGCGGAAGAAGAGAAGAATAAGAAGAAGAAGAAGAAGAAGAAGAAGAAGAAGAAGAGAAGAGAAGAAGAAGAAGAAAAGAAGAAGAAAAGAGAAGAAAAAAGAAGAAGAAAAGAAGAAACTACAAAAGCTATAAAACAAATAAGCCAAACTAAAACTAGAACGCAAAAACCATGATAAAACGATGGAAAAAATCCCCTTCATGGTAAATACTGCACTAAACTAAACGCAAAGAAATAGACAAAGAAACATCCCAGCAATGGTTTGAGAGCTCAGGACTCAAAGCAGAAACGAGGGATTTTTAATTGCAGCACAAGACCAAAGCCTCCCATCAGAAATTACCAAAAACATGTAATGAAAGAAATATTACAAGTAACTGCAGAATATGTGGAGATGGACAAGAAACAATAATCATATTATCTCTGGCTGTCCAGTCCTGTTAAGAAGGAATATATTCACAGACACGAACGGAGTTGGGACTTACATACACTGGAAGCTATGCCAACATTATGGAATAACAACAGAAAAAAGATGGTATATAGGCACACACCAGAAAAGGTCACGGAAAACGAGAAAGCAACCATACTCTGGGATATGCCAATACACACAGGTAGAGAAATTAAGGCCAACAGACCAGATATAGTTGTCAGGAGTCATGAAAAAAAAAATGCTTTCTAATTGATGTATCAATACCGGCTGATGACAACGTGTCTCTAAAAGAAATGGAGAAACTTTCAAAATATAAAGACCTGGAAATAGAGGTAACTAGAATATGGAATCTAAAAACAGAAACAATTCATATCATAGTGTGCGCATTAGGTATGATAAAAAAATATTCAGACAAATACATAACAAAAAACACCAGGACTTACAAACACATATAACATACATAAAATGGCACTACTAGGCACTGCACACATCCTACACAGAACACTTTCAATACAGTAACCATCAGAGCATCACAACAAATCACAGTACATACCCAAGGCAGACAGGAGCTGCGCTCGGTAGTGAAGTGAAAGCACATTATAAAAATAAAACTACTGAATGATAATAATAATAATAATATAATATAATAATAATAATAATAATAATAATAATAATAATAATAATAATAATAATAATGATGATGATGATGATGATGATGATGATGATGATGATGATTATGATGATGATGATGATGATGATGATGATGATGATAATAATAATAATAATAATAATAATAATAATAATAATAATAATAATAATAATAATAAATGCCCTGATGCAGTACCAGGCAGTGGCTCTCGTGGTTTCTGATCTTAACTGATTGGAAGTGTTATCATGTACATTGTTTTGTCTTGGTATAAAAGATGGGCTACAGCAAATATTCTGCTCAATACCACAGATTTGCTTGTCAGTTGTTTGACCTTAACCAGTTGAACATTTCCATTAGTGGCTGATGATATGTGCATCCCTGATCACGAGCAGAAGTAGTGGGGGAGCATCATAGCCATGTGTTGAGAGGGATTCTTTGGGGTTTGAATAATTCACCTCTGGAAACATGGATGGTTCGTTCAACATCCTTAAACAATCCTTATTCAGGGACCTTTTGAGCAGGATGGGTTACTCAACCTGAAGAAAATTCTAACTGGGCCCCACCTGCAAGGTCATGCACTGTTAATCTTGATTTGAGATCACTATGTCGCGCACATATGGTTGTGATGCATATGCCTGGTTTACCCTTATCAGACGAGTAGTCATGATGGGTATACTGGGCTTCGTATATTTTCACCCCAGTGTCACTTTGATGGTATGCACTGCTCTAATGATGATTCTAAGATTTTTCGACAAGGAACAAACATAGTACCTCCCCGATCACAGATTCTGCCTTTCCCCTTTAATAAAGTAAGCTCAGAAATTTTTGATTATCTGATTTCAGTCCTCCCTCTCTTGTACTCGCATTGTTTTTAAAGATACTCGTAGAGCAAAAACCCTCTCTCACCTCTCTCATTCTCTCTCTCACTCCCCCTCCATCTCTCTCCCTCTTTCTCTCTATCTCACTTCCTCAGACCCCAACAGACGCGCACATACATCAACACATAGACACACATATACACACTCACACATACATACATACATACATACATATATATGTACATATACATACATACACACATACAAACATACATAATACATACATACATACATACATACATACATACATACATACATACATACATACTTTCAGATTTATCGATTAGTATCAATGGTGTTACTTCGCCAACCACAACTCCAAACTTTGTATTTCCACATTGCTCCAGTCGCTGCCTAAGCTGTATATGGATAATCTTGTGGTGGACTAGCATCTCGTTCAAGAGCATATTGTGATCTCGGTGACTTATACGCCATGAAAACCGTGCAATCGGCAGACTGAATCCTAAGGCTCGACCCAGGAGGAATTTACTTTGCTTTCTACTCTATCGTGGAGGCGCAATGGCCCAGTGGTTAGAGCAGTGGACTCGCGGTTTCGATTCCCAGATCGGGCGTTGTGTGTGTTATTGAGTAAAAACACCTAAAAGCTCCACGATCTCCGGCAGGGGTGGTGGCGACCCCTGTTGTACTCTTTCGCCCCAACTTTCTCTCTTTCTTCCTGTTTCTTGAGTAACGCTGCGATGGACTGGCGTCCCGTCCAGCTGGCGGGGAGGGAACATATACGCCATAGAAACCGGTAAACCGGGCCCATGAGCCTGGCTAGGCTTGAAAACAGCGCATAAATAAATAAATAATTTATGCTATCTCTGTTTGCTTAAACGTTGGTAACAGCTAACACATCACAGAGGCATTACATCCTCCTGTTGTATGGGTGTGAGGCGTTGTATCAAGAAAGTAGGTTATCTCTCATCTACTCGACATGAAAAGAGAGATATTCATCTACTCTGAAGATTTTCCGTTTAGGTTATATCTTAGTGGGCTCGCATCAATAAATGACCATCAGCCTCGTTCGATCAATAAGAAATAGCAGCCACAGTTTCAAAAATGAATAGTATCGTTATAAAGTCGGAGGAAGGATACACTAGACAATGTTGTCGTAGATATTGTGTCGTAGAAAGTAGAAATGACAGGAAACAGCGTCTACAATTACAATGAAAGGCGCAGCATCATCCATCCATCCCTCCATTCATTTTCTCTGCTCGCTATCCCTAGCAAGACTGAGTCTATGGATATTATCCAAGAATCTCGTTGATGGCCCAGGGTCAGGTTTCCGGTAGGCTTTATTTGAAGAAACCAGCAATTATTTTCTGCGATATTCTAATCACATATCCGAAGTATTGTAGCAGCGACCACCTCCCAATGCAGAGCAGTAGCTGCTCGAACTGGAGCGACTCATGTCATAGACCACCAAAAGCTGCAATAGGAAAAGGAGGGGTGTGATTTTGAAGTTAAATCTGATAGCTAAAGAGACAAAGTATGAATTGGGGATACATGAAATCTAGAGTTTCAACTGTAGGGACACATTTAATATAATCAGTTCTTCGGAATTGTGTTTTCAAAATGTCTATTTACAGCACAATTAAAACTGTTCCCACCACTCAATTCCTAGTTCCACTCCTATTTCACTGCTTCCGCTTTGTCAGTATTATCTGCTGCATTATCCATGGTTATCGCTTCCACAAGCACCTACGCGATATTCGCAATAATATCTAAGCACGCTACAAACCTGAGGCAAGACATTTCAATTTGCCTGCTAGGTTCATCTTCAGGTCTCCAGAATCTCTTTCATACCGTTGAGACGATATCTTCAAGCGTACACAGAAACATTTCGTCTTTAACCTAAGAAACTTCCGCTACTTCCGACATTTATTTCCCTAATCGACTTGCCATTCTCTAACAACTTTACAATTTCGCAACCACGATAGTATTTTACCTTAAGCTTTTTTTCCTGACTTTAACAGTCTCCTTTTGCGTGTGAAAATAAGTCACCTTGTTTCTTTAGTTTGCATTCTTATTAATCATGCTAAATATGTGTTTTCTCCTGACCTTTAAGCCCAACTCTAACTAAATTTACGTAACAGAAAAATACCTGATTAATTACCTCCCCTTTTTGAACGCTCTCCTAAACTTGTGTTATTCAGATTTTTCTCTCCTTTCTTCTTCACACTGTATTTTCCCACCTAATTTAAATCCTTATCATATTCTCTTTTTATATCTTCAACTTTACACATAATCTAGTCATTCTTACAATCAGAAAATGTCCCCCCCACTTATAGAATCTGCCCAAAATGTTTCATGTTCTCTCTGCACTGCAAATTAAATTATTCAGCTTTTCAACTTTTCTGACTCATCAATAATCGAAGGAAACCAGCACTACTCTCTATCTATATTTCATGATTTTGTTTAAGAATAGCAGTACTAATAAATGGTTGTTAGGCCTCAATATACTTAAGCTTTGAAGTAAACTACCAGTAGGAGGTGGTGGCGATCCCTGCTGTACTCTTTCGCCACAACTTGCTCTTGCTTTTTCTTCTGTTGGCCCGTTCGCTTAGCCAGCGAGGTGGCGTCATTTGAAGGCTAAAACAATGCAAAGCGCATTGTGACCAGCGATATGTAGCAACATCTGATAGCCTGGTCGGTCATGGTGATCACAGTGATATATACTATATATATATATATTATATATGTAGTTTTGAAGTATATTGTTTCAATAAAGGGATATTCCCGGACGAAAATCGCAGCTTAGGGATTTTCAACGATACACATACGTTATGTATATTGTATAAATAAAGATTTTACCATAGAGCTGTATCGTTGCATAAGAAATTATATTTTGCTTATGGGATGCCTTTGAAAACCAGGGTGTAAATTATATACTATCTCTGTATACTGCTTAATAAGTGAATCGATTATTTTTCAGAAGTGACACCAGTGTGTGATATTGACAAGCCGCATCAACGGAGAAATACGTACCTATCGCTCTCGCGGTCCCTCCTGTCATAATTTCGTTCCGTCCAGCTCTAAAGTATATTGTGCCTTTTTAACACAATAACAGGGGATTCTTTTGTGGATGAAAATCGCAGCTTCTAATAATTCAGCTGCACACAAACATTAAGTATTGTATATTGATATAGGTTGTACATTAGAGCAGCCACCATTGCATAATTCAATATGTACATATAAGCATATACATAAATCTGTACATACATATCTACATACATACGTACGTAGAAACATACATATCTACATAAATACATACATACATACATACATGCATATTTAAAACATTTTACTTTACGTCCATCGATGTTTGATATTATATCATCAAAACAATAATAGATAGATAGATAGATATATAGATAGATAGATAGATAGATAGATAGATAGATAGATAGATAGATAGATAGATAGATAGACAGACAGACAGACAGATGTTTGCCGTATGTTGTGAGCTAATTTTGAATGTAACATCATGAATGTTAAGTGAAACAAATGCCCTCAAGCTATTTCCACATACACATACATACATGTATGTGTGTAAAGGAAGGGGAAGAAAATGAAGATTGTGAAGATAATGACTTTATTATCAACAACAAATCGAATATCATTGATTTATCCTAATTTTATCTGTACATATAAAAGACAGGATGTTTGTGTGTATGTGTGCGTGCGTGCGTGAACTTAATTTATGCAAGTCCACAAATTCGCACGCATGTCGCTCCAATTTTAGAAGGGCATTCGTCATAATCTTAGCTGTATTTTCGTCAACTTATTTTTTCCCAGAGGCATCAGCGAATAGCAGTAAAAATAAATGTCCAACCAAAACTTTTAACAATTTTCCAGTCGGAGAAATCACCATTGTTTGCAAACAGGGGTTAAGTCCCTTTCTAGCGACGAGTAAGTTTTTAAGATTTCTGTTGTTTTTTTTCCCATCGAGGAAAAAGTGTTTTGTTGATATACGGGCAACACACACACAACACACACACA
>NC_043002.1:12969301-12976801 GCF_006345805.1 Octopus sinensis
GTGTCTGTGGAGTGCTCAGCCACTTACACGTTAATTTCACGAGCAGGCTGTTCCGTTGATCGGATCAACCGGAACCCTGGTCGTCGTAACCGACGGAGTGCTTCTATCCACAGATGAGATAAACAAAGGGATTAAGTCGTTTATAACGATCCCTGAGAGTTACTGGTACTTATTTAATTGAGCTCGAAAGGATGAAAGGCAAAGTCGACCTCGGCGAAATTTGAACTCAGAACATAACGGTAGGAGAAATAGCTATTTCTTTACTACCCACAAACATAGAGGGGACAAACAAGGACAGACGAACGGATTAAGTAGATTATATCGACCCCAGTGCGTAACTGGTACTTATTTAATCGACCCCGAAGGGATGAAAGGCAAAGTCGACCTCGGCGGAATTTGAACTCACAACGTAAAGATAGACGAAATACCTATTTCTTTATTACCCACAAGGGTCTAAACACAGAGGGGACAAACAAGGACAGACATAGGTATTAAGTCGATTATATCGACCCCAGTGCGTAACTGGTACTTATTTAATCGACCTTGAAGGGATGAAAGGCAAAGTCGACCTCGGCGGAATTTGAACTCAGAACGTAAAGATAGACGAAATACCTATTTCTTTATTACCCACAAGGGGCTAAACATAGAGAGGACAAACATGGACAGACATAGGTATTAAGTCGATTATATCGACCCCAGTGCGTAACTGGTACTTATTTAATCGACCCCGAAGGGATGAAAGGCAAAGTCGACCTCGGCGGAATTTGAACTCACAACGTAAAGATAGACGAAATACCTATTTCTTATTACCCACAAGGGTCTAAACACAGAGGGGACAACAAGGACAGACATAGGTATTAAGTCGATTATATCGACCCCAGTGCGTAACTGGTACTTATTTAATCGACCTTGAAGGGATGAAAGGCAAAGTCGACCTCGGCGGAATTTGAACTCAGAACGTAAAGATAGACGAAATACCTATTTCTTTATTACCCACAAGGGGCTAAACATAGAGAAGACAAACATGGACAGACATAGGTATTAAGTCGATTATATCGACCCCAGTGCGTAACTGGTACTTATTTAATCGACTCCGAAGCGATGAAAGGCAAAGTCGACCTCGGCGGAATTTGAACTCAGAACATAAAGATAGACGAAATACCACTAAGCAATTCGCCCGGCGTGCTAACGTTTCTGCCAGATCGCCGCTCTTGGTACAAGGCTATTAACCAGCGAGCAAGTCTCTACGAGTGTACTAGGGCTTCAAGAAATAACAGTCACATCTCTGCCAAATCGTATGATTAAGTGTTTGAGAAATATACGTTTTTATCACACAGTCCTTGATACATCATATGTGTATGAAAGACAGAATACTCATTACAGGAGAGCTTTTGAACTCTGAGTCAAGTCTTAAATCTGGCTAAACAAAAACAGCAACAACATCAACAATCTAGTTTAATGTTCAAATTTACGAGATAACTTTACATTACTGGGATGCGGCATCCATTTTTGTTTTGCTTTGTTTTGTCATTTGTCACTTAATTTTCTCTTAAGTCAAATCTATTCAGGACTTCTAAGGTTCCATATCATCGTGGTTTGAATGATTAAGTGAAGTTCATTATTCAAAACCCATAAATTATTCTCTCGTACATTGCCAGAACATATTATTAATCTTTTGTTTTTACCATTAAGCAAGTGCTACTAAAATAATTCTTTACGACGTTCAAAGATTAGCTAAGCCGATCTTAACATATAATCCCTTAATTTTTTTCCTTAGATATTCAACTAGCTTCTGGGTAAACTTTCAAGTGATATTTTCAGTTATGACATCAATGTAGTGACACCCCCTTCTTGTCCACCCAATCTTCCCTATCATTGCTATTATAAATGACTTATGTTACACTAAGGGGTAAAAACATGGGCACTTTGATACTCCAAAATATATTTGCTAAAAGCTAACAGAACACATTTTCATATCATTGTGTTAGATATCCGGTATACGCAAATGATACAGTATTTAAGTATTTAAAATAGGCATCTATGTATCATACTTAATATATATACACATGGTTGATAGGCCAGTTACTGCTGTATTTGCCCCGAGATACCACCCCTTATGGAATAATTATGTTAAAAACAAAATAAATGCAAGAGAGAGAGAGAGAGAGAGGAGAGAGAGAATAAGGGAAAGAGAGAGTAAGGGAAAGAGAGAAAAGGAGAGAGTGACAGACAGACAGACAGAAAGACAGACAAAAATTCTTTCCAGCAGCTTCTAGTGAGATATAAGACACGATGAATTCTCATCTGAGCATTGACTGGCAGCTATTACGCGCCATTGTAAAGATCCAAAATGGCTGAAATGTATGAGGCGCTCTAGTTGGCTGCTTAGACAAATTTTCGTCTCTCTCTGATATTCGTTCAGTTTTTAACACAGCACGTTCATAAGATATGTTAACTCAGAACAAATACTGCCGAAACGGGCCTATCGACAACATTTAGACATCAAGTAAGATATAAAGACGGTTATGTTATATGGTTTCATCAATTCTAAAATAGCTTTTTGCATTCAGCTTTCATACAGAGCAAGGGGGTGGGCTGGCAGTTGATCACAGGGGTCGACGAAATAGACATCCCTTCCCACAAACTTACTGGTCTTGACTAATATTTGAAGCCAATATTTTTCAAAGGGGAGGTGGCGAACTGGTAGAATTATTAGCATGGTGTGCAAAATGCGTAGTGGTATTTCGTCCGTCCGCACGTCCTGAATACAAATTCCACCGAATTCGACTTCGCCTTTGAACCCAACCTTCGGGGTCGATAAGATAAATACCAGTTGAGTACTGGGGTCGATGTAATCGACTTATTACTTTCCCCAAACTTGCTGGCCTTGTGTCAAAATTCGAAACCAATATTATTCAAAGGGAAGAACTGGTACAATTGTTAGAACATCGTGAAAAATGCCAAGTGGTATTTTGTCCGTCTGCACGCTCTGAATACAAAATCCGCCGAGTTCGACTTTGCCTTTCAACTTTCGGGTTCGATAAAATATATAACTGTTGAACACTGATGTCGATTTAATCGCTTTACACCCTCCCCCGAAATCACTGGCCTTGTATCAAAATTTGAGACCAATATTGGTACAGATAATGATTCAGTATGAAGTTATTGCTCATTATAGTAAAGAAAGTCATAGACACGAATATAATCCACCAGCAGTAGCTCAAAATAATCTTCTACCAACATTAAAAAAAATCTAGTTTTTATTTATTCTATTTTTTCTGTAATTTCAGCTTAGAGTTGCAGCCATGCTGATGCACCGCCGTTGAGAAAACGTAAAGACAGACGAAATACCTATTTCTTTACTACCCACAAGGGGCTAAACACAGAGAGGACAAACAAGGACTGACAAACGGATTAAGTCGATTATATCGACCTCAGTGCGTAACTGGTACTTATTTAATCGACCCCGAAAAGATAAAAGGCAAAGTCGACCTCGGTGGAATTTGAACTCAGAACGTAACGGCAGACGAAATACCTATTGCTTTACTACCCACAAGGGGATAAATACAGAAGGGATAAACAAGGACAGACAAACGGATTAAGTCGATTATATCGACCCCAGTGGCTAACTGGTACTTATTTAATCGACCCCGAAAGGATGAATGGCAAAGTCGACCTCGGCGGAATTTGAACTCAGAACTTAGCGGCAGACGAAATACCTATTTCTTTACTACCCACAAGGGGCTAAACACAGAAAGTGCAAACAAGGACCGACAAACGGATTAAATCGATTACATCGACCCCAGTGCATAACTGGTACTTATTTAATCGACCCCGAAAGGATGAAAGGCAAAGTCGACCTCAGCGGAATTTGAACCCAGAACGTAACGGCAGACGAAATACCGCTAAGCATTTCTCCCGGTGTGCTAGCGTATCTGCTAGCTCACCGACTGTTGTCTATGAAAAGAAATTTGGAGAATTATGGCGACAAAATTCCACACTCTCTTTTATCAGAGTCTTTGGGTTAATCTGAAAATATTTATCACGTCATATGAAAACGTAACTTTCTTCCTTTTTTTTAAATAATAAATCCAAAACCATCACACACATCTCCATCTTCGTATTACAACCATTCCTTCCTCTACTTCCATCATCTACCTTTCTCTACTAAGTACATGCAGAAATACTCACATATCTAGATTGGCCTTCATACAGGCAAGAAGGGATAAGCATCCCTTTGAGATTCAACCGCTGATGCAGTATCGCCTGACGAAATGAATCAATGATGATGTTCAAGCGGATGCCCACGATACTATGGACTATACTATAATCATCCAAAGGATACGGACTCTGATGTTAAGATCGAGTGATTTGTGGAAACGCGCGCAACGACGAATTAATATCTATAAATTCTATACATTATTTACATTTGGCGGATATTTGTACTCATCTTGTTTGTTGTTAACACAACGTTTCGACTGATATACCCTCCAGCCTTCATCAGGTGTCTTGGGGACCAAGTAGAAATATATATTTTTCAACTCGTGAATACTGATAGAATAGCATATATAGGATGAAATCCTTTAAGAGCAGAAAAAACATGTCGGCTTTTCTAATCTTAAAGGATTTTACCCTATGTATTCTGTTCTATCAGTATTAACGCGTTGAAAAATAGATTTTTCTTCTTGTTTTGAACATATTTAATTCGTTTATTGCTGTATATGGAACTTACCCTCTTTTCGAAGTCAGTAAGGAAGGGCGAATCCAGTAGTTTTAACTGACAGGAGTGTAAGATTGTTATATTGTATGTTTTTGTGAAGGCAGTGAGCTGGCAGAAACGTTAGCACGCCGGGCGAAATGCGTAGCCGTATTTCGTCTGTCGTCACGTACCAGTTACGCACTGGGGTCGATGTAATCGACTTAATCCGTTTGTCTGTCCTTGTTTGTCCCTTCTGTGTATAGCCCCTTGTGGGTAGTAAAGAAATATATTGTATGTTTTTATGGGGTACGTCATGTAGTTCTTTGTATCCTGAGTTCAAATCCTTCCATACCCTTCTCGGGTGATAGACGTAACCCGCCGCCTGGCTTTTTATAGCATCACCTGGTATTTTGAATGATTGTGGTAGACTCCAATATGCTGCAAGTATTCAAGACAAGTCTCTGATTTGAAGATGCAATCCTTCTTCATGGACTCTATCTCTTCACTTGACTAAATCAAAAACAACAACAAAAACTAAAACTCTTTTATCAATAATAATTGAATTAATTCTTTCTAATTTTAGCAGACCAACAATTTTGAGGAGAGGGTTTTGGTGATGAAAAACAAAGACGAGTTCGGTGGAATTTGAACTCGGAACGTAGTGACCTGGACGAAGTGCTACTCTATACTATCAGCTTCCACACAGTTTCATTCTATCAAATTCCCTCATAAGGTGCTGGTCGGCCTAGGGGATGTAGTAGAAGACACTTACCCAGGGTGGCATGCAGTGAAACTAAATTTGAAACCACTTGGATTCAAAGAGGGGCTCTCAAACACACAGCTATGCCTGTGTCTAGGGCCATGCTGGAGCTGTTGAAGACTTGAAACAATTTAAAACAGACATAGATGTCCAAATATGTGTATGTACGGGCATGTATCTCCCTTTTTCCTCCCCCCACTCTCTCACGCTTTGTGTCTGTGTGTTTGTGTTCGTGTGTGTGGATGTGTTTGAGAAATAGAGATCAGAGAAACACAGACAGACAGAGGCAGACAGAGATCGCGGGCTCTTGGGAACAGTTAACAAAAAGTAACGAATATTTTCATCTCCATACTTCGGTCTCACTTTAGCTTAGTCATGACACTTTTGTTCAGTTCTATTTGTTTAACGCAAAAACAAAACATTCACCGACTTCATCACAAATGCAAAAGTCACCAATAAACACAACAACAACAAAACAACAATTTCTAAAAGAGAAACAGAGGTGGAATATATCAAAAGTAACAAAAAACAAGAGTAACAGGTAGCAATTCTATATAAACATCAACCTGATCGGCCTTACCGATCGAAGAGGGCCTCCTATGTCTGTAGGTAACAGCCCAAGTAGGCAAATACGTCGAGAAAATATAGAAATATAAACAAACTCTTCCATCAATAAATATAAACGAGCAGCAAAAGTGACAGCAATTGAGATGACAAAGATTAAAACGACCAAACTCAACAACATCCACAACGAAAATAAATGATAAGCCACCATTGATGTGATACACACACACACACATATATATATATATATATATATATATTTATATAAGTGTGTATGTGTGTGCGTATGTATGTATAAATGCATTGGGAGGGGAAGAAAGAGAAAAGAAAAGAGAAGATATTGGTTGGTGTTTTCACTTTCAAAAGAAACAGGTTCCCTTTTCCCAGTAATATTATTATCATTTTGTTTTGTTTTTTTGTTTTTTTTTTATATAGCAACAGCATGAAAGTTTCAGTGAATTGCTTTGAATTAAGAATATATGCATAAGACATACATCTCTGTATATGTGCTTGCGTGTGTGTTACAATATATATGTGTGTATATATATATATATGCATATTATATATATATGATTATTATTATTATTATTATTATTATTATTATTATTATTATGATTATGATTATGATTATTATTATTATTATTATTATGATTATTATTATTATTATTATTATTATATTATTATTATTATTAGTCAGGTCACTGCCTGGAATCGAACTCGGAACATTGGGATTAGAAGACCGCGCTCTTAACCACTACACTATATGAGAAGCTAGGTTCGAAATTTCCCCAAGACACCTGATGAAGGCTGGATGGTATATCAGCCGAAACGTTGTGTTAACAACAAGTAAGAGGGGGACAAATATCCGTCAAATGTGAATCATGTAAATAATGTAAAAATTGTATATAATTCCTCATCTCTTAAATATAGAACTGTAAAAATTCTATCGTATAATTGTTGTTATTATTATCTTTATCCTACATTATATCCGTATAAACACGACCATGATGTGCCACCGACTCACTAGTCAGAATCGTTAGACGGTAGCCGGCATAATGAAATAGGTGCTTTATTTGCATACACTTGACAATACCATAAATGAATCTTATATATATATATATATTATATTAATTAGAGACAAAACTACTATTATGCAATTGCAAAGAAGGTTTTGAAACCACCTGAAGAATGTCTCATAGAAGTGCTGACACGAAACGATCGTAGTGGTTATTTTAATTATATTTAATTTATATAAAAATTTTTATGTATTGGCTTAAGTCTTTCTTTGTTTGATTTGCATAATAGTGGTTTTGTCTCTAATTAATATAATATAATATTTTACTATAAAATTGGATTCAATCCTAAATCTGATTTTTCCCTGTAAATTTGGATTTATTCCCTAATATTTATTATTATATATATATATATTATATATATAATATATATATATATAATATATTATTATATAGGGAGAGTT
>NC_043002.1:12979301-12996801 GCF_006345805.1 Octopus sinensis
TGTGTGTGTGTGTATGTATATGTATATGTATATATACATACATATATATATATATTTATATATATATATATACCGGGAAAATAATAAGGCTAGCAAATTTAGAAAAATTTTCATACTGGCGGCTAGCATGCGTAATGTAACAGCATAAAAGCACGACACTCTGTGAACTTCCTCCACAAATCGCACCGCCTCTTACGGTAATAAAAATCACTTCCTTTCCTTCAAATTCAAAATGGCTGAAGACATGAATCACGCTTGAAACTCGGACTACCAACGAAAGTGAATCAAACTAGTTTGATCTATACATATGTGTGTGTATATATATATCCATTTAACTATCTATCTATCTATCTATCTATCTATCTATCTATCTATCTATCTATCTATCTATCTTGAATTGTTTTTTCGGGGTTTGTGATTTAACTGCCCTTTCTATCATGTAAGGGGTCCTGTCAAAGGTCTCCTCTCTTTGTATAAAAATATTTTATATACTCTTATATTTTTATAAATATGACATGTCTTATGACTATTATTTATGCATGCTAAACACTGGTAATAAATTATATAAATTTATTACCCTCATATTTACGATAGTAATATTTACAATTCTCAGACTATATAGGACAAAGTTTTAAATTTGTCTATTTACTGCTGGAATATATGTTTACGCTTGCGCACCAATTTCGAATACATAATGGATAAAAATGTAACTATCTTGCGCACGTTTTTTCGGTACGTATTTGCATCTACATGATTATTCATTAATTAGCAATCTCGCTAACGAGCTACAGATTCCAAATTTGTTTATTTGGCAATTAATAGAGAAACTCGAGTTCGGGATTAACTAATTCATATTTTGTTCGTTCTGGTGTTGTAACAGCGTGCCTCATGAATTCTTTTCTTCGTGATCTGGGTTTTAGCTGCCCTTTCTAGCATGTAAGGGGTCCTGTCAAAGGTTTCCTCTCTGTGTATAGAAATGTTTTATACACAATATATTTTAAAATATATGTGTGTGTGTGTGTTGTGTTTGTGTGTGTGTATGTGAATGTGTGTGTGTGTTTGTGTGTGTGCGTGTGTTTGTGTGTGTGTGTGTGTGTGTGTGTATTAAAGAAACTGAATCCAGATTCGATGAGGCTAGTTCCGCTTTCAATAAGCTTTATCACAGAAATTGGATCAACCGAAACGTATCGAAAAAGGTGAAAATCGATGTATACAAGTCTGTGGTCTTCATAACATTGCTTCATGTCTCTGAATCTATCGAAGGCACATCAACCAGCTTGACGCTTTTCATATATGTTTCTTGCGTACTCTCTCCAATATAAACCCGAGTGACCATATTCATAACAGTGAGGTACAAACAAATTTCAGCATATCAGGTACTGGAGCCATTCTCATCAAAATCCAGCTTAGATGGTTTGGTCAGCTCTCATGTATTAGTGAGATCAGAATTCCGAAGCAACTCTTCTTTAACCAATTCCCAACGGGAAGGTCAATTTGAAGGCCACTCTTGCGTATTCTCCCCCCCCCTTCTGGTTTTCACCTCTCTCTGTCTTTGTTTACATATAGGCTTATGTGTTTGAACGTTTGTGGTGTGTGGTTTGTGTTGCGAATGTATAAATGCGTGTATGTGTGCTTGTGTGTGAAAGTGAATGTGGTTATCGTTGTATGATTTTGAGAAACACGATTATATAGAAGCAGCCTGCTCGTGTAGATATACCAATATCCAACCGCTGGATAGGCCCCAGAGAGCGGAGGCCCGCCTTTACAATGCAGAATCTAACTCAAAAAGATCCTAACTTCAGCACCGCATGGAAGCGCTCCTGTCATATAACATTATAAAAATGAGGCTCGTTAAAATATTTTCCAGCCATGCCCTTTTCTTCAGAGTTACATCTGAACTATATTAAATGGAGGATAGTTGGAAGGTCGAAGACCCCCATAAAAAGGCTGTGAAAGATGTGGTGTTTGCACTGCGGAGCAGAAGGTAATACTAAAATGTTTTCAAAGGCTAATTGTGAATAGTTCTGTAACTTAAATAGGTTAGTTAATCTTGTGTAACTAGCCATCATAACCAGTTTTAAAAGTGTGTTTATGCGAGTCGGAAGCTCTCAGTGTCCCGATGCAGAGATTTTGGATGCGATGCGAGCTGGCAGAAGCGTTAGCACGCCGGGCGAAATGCTCAGCAGTATTTCGTCTGTCGTTACGTTCTGGGTTCAAACACTGCCGAGGTCGACTTTGCCTTTCATCCTTTCGGGGTCGATAAATAAAGTACTAGTTGCGCACTGGGGTCGATGTAATCGACTTAATCCCTTTGTCTGTCTTTGTTTGTCCCCTCTATGTTTAGCCCCTTGTGGGCAATAAAGAACTATATTCTTAGTGAACTACGATTTATCTTCCTGCTAAGACATAACTTCTCTTTTGCCTCTATTTCAGTGTTTTTATGGATTGTTTTTTTTTGCATCTTTTTACTATGGAACTATCCATTGCTTGCTTGATAGAAAAGTATTTAGTTTCGCCTTTGTACACTCTAATCTCAAATTCATTTATCTGATCGTAAATTCATCGATCGTCGGTTTTTTTTCATCCTGCATAGATTCACTTCGGTTGGTATTCGAACGAATTCCAGTAACCCTACATTTTTGTATAAAAATAGGTTTGTGCCTAAGTACAATAAGGCATTAATTATTATTCCATCGACCCTGGGGCGATGAATATCCATGATGGAGTTTGAAATAAGAAACCAATGTCCTGAGAGTAAAAGTCGTAGACGAAAACTGTGTGGAAGCTTGTCGTATGTGTGTAGAATTTGGAGTTCTACACACACAGAGGCACGCACGCACGCACAAACAGACCGTTTGTTGATTGGCCTTGGTTTCTTTTACGTCACCCTAACATAGTGGTCCGGCTAAAACGACCAATAGAATAAGTGCCAAATTTTAAAATTAAATGCTGATTTCGATTTGTTTGACTAAACACTTTGAGGTTGTGCTCCAGCATGGCCACTGTCCAATGACTGAAACATCTCAGATATAAATACAATATTGATATAAATACAACAGCAATTCCACAATAATATTGCAACAATTATGCGACGTGCATTATATCAAAATATAACACGTAAAGAAACTCATAAACATTTGATATCAGACTTTTATAAATTTAATATCAAATAGGACAATATCCAATTTACGCACTACATTTATTATATTTTATTGTTTCTTCGTTGAATTTAGATTTCGGTTATTTAGAGTTCTTTTGAGATTAAATGGATGAAAGTTATTTAAAAAGAAATGTCGATATTCCAGTCCATTTTCTTCCATCTTTCATTTGTTTCCTCCATAAATCTTTGGTTATTTCTATTATTTAAAACCTGGAATGATAATGAAAGAAAAATTGTTTTAAGATATTAGAATATTTACGTCATAAGTATTTGGAAAATTCGAGATATATGGAATAAATCGTTTTTAACGATGAAACTAAAATTTTAAAAAACTATAGAAAATAACGCCCAGAATATTCTTTTCTGTTCTAGGCACATATCCCAAAATTTGGTGGTGTGAGGGAGCCAGTCGTTCCCAGTACGCAACTTTTACTTAAATTATCGACCCCGAAAGGATGAAAAGCAAAGTCAACCTCGGCGGAATCTGAACTCAGAACGTAGAAACAGACAAAATATCGATAAGTATTTCGCCCGGCGTGCTAACGTTTCTGCCAGCTTGTCGCCTTAACGGCCAGAATTTTAGCTTTAAAACCTCTGGGATGGAAAAAGATAAAAAAAATAACGAATAGTGCCCCTAGGACGCGAGCCTAGATCTTCTATGACTGTAACAAACGTTCTACCATTATACCAAAGCAACACTTCAAATTTTTCTCATCCATCTTAGAAGTTTTGTTCTTACCTGTGAGAATTGCAACTTGATGACGTTATAAGAAGTTAGAAATTTCGACAGATATAAAATAAATGGCTTTTAATTGTGGATCTCCAAGTAGACAGAGCAGTGAATAATAGCGCGTAAGATATTATAATAAAAGCTTTCTTTAGTTATGGCCTGCCTCTGAAATAAGTATGTGCACCCGATCTACACATTTATTTTGGCTCTCTGTCATTCTTCCATTTTATGAGATGTAAAGCGCGACTGTAAAAATCAACCAACCAACCAACCAACCAACTAACCAAACAACGAATAAACAAACAAACAAATAATTTGTATCACTATTATTATTACTATACATGCATACATACATATAAAGATAAACAACCAGCCAGCCAGACAGACAGACAGACAGACAGATAGATTGATAGATAATTAGTTACACAGATTAATAGAGAGAAAGACAGACGGATAGATAGAGAGACAGATAGATAGATTGATGGATAGACAGACATACAGATAGATAGTTAGATTGATAGACAGACTGACAGACAGACAGATAGATAGATTGATGGATAGACAGACAGGCTGACAGACAGACTGACGTACAGACAGACGGATATATAGGCTCTGTGTACTGATAGCATTTTTCTGGTCTTGGTATCCATTTTCTTCATATCTCTCTTTTTCCATTTTATAATTCCCGCTCCATACTGAAGAGATGCTATCGCCCATGTATTAACTACTTGGATTTTATTCCATCCCCCCAATTTTGAGCGCAAGACCAACCTCAGTCTTCGAAAATATTCCATCCTAAGTTGCTTTTTCATTTCCTTTTCCATTATCTCGTCGAATTCTAGTACACCAAGGTATTTGTATCCATCCGTTTCAATTTGCTTAATCAAGTCTCTATTCGGTAATTCTATCCTTGCTATGGATTGTACCTTACCCCTTTTTAGGTAGATTATTCCGCACTTGATTACAAGTTCCATTCTAATATCAGTATTAAATCAGTGGACCGTGTTCATCATGGAACTCACTTGTGTCTCATCTTTGCCATACAGTTTCAAATCATCCATCCTTAAGATTGGTGGTTGATTGTCTAGGATTTTTCCTTTAGTTGGTACCCCATGTTCATTTTCCTGAGTACCACGGTCAGGGGTATCATGCAGAGAAAGAAAGCAACGGATATAGGCTATCACTCAGGAAAATCCCACTTCTAATACCCAGGGTGCCCAAGCTTTTTCCTTAAGTTACCAGTTCAGTTTTCCACCCAACCATTCTTCTCTTCAGGAAACACGTTACATTCCTCGCAATTCTAAACGGATCTAAGCACTCAATGATCTACGAAACTGGAATCCTCTCATAAGCTTTGTAATAGTCAATCCAAGCCATTCCAAGACTTGTTCTCCTTCGTTTATAATCATGCATTACCATTTTGTCTACCAATATTTGATCTTTGGTAACTCTGCATCTTCTACAGCCTTTTTGTTCCGGTGGTAATATATCGTTCCCATCAAGAAATTTATACAGTTCTTCTGCAATTCCTCCTGGCAGTAACTTTCACATTAACGGGAAGCAGGGTATTGGTCTGTATTTGTCAGCAGCAGCATTTCCTTTTGATGCATCTTTCAGGTACAACACCGTTCGTCCTTTTTTCAACCAGCCCGATTGCATTAAATTACACTGCGATCAATTTATGGCAATTACTGAACATTTTTATTTGAGGTATATGTCATCGACTAACCTGCTCCCCACAAAATTTCGGGTCTTGTGCCTACAGTAGAAACGATTATTATTATTATTATTATTATTTTATTATTATTATTATTATTATTATCATTATTGCCTTTGCACAGCTTCTCACTCTGGAGATTTTCCTACGGTGTCAGCTGTTCACTATCTGTGAACTAAAGAAACACCTCTTATTTTTCGAGTACCTTCCGGAGTATTCGAGCGGTTCCAAGCAGTGCTGTTTTCTGCAAGTGCTCCACCCTTTATTGTTATTATTATTGTTGTTGTTGTTGTTATTATTATTATTATTATTATTATTATATATATTTCTTTACTACCCACAAGGAGCTAAACACAGAGGGGACAAATAAGGACAGACAAACGGATTAAGTCGATTACATCGACCACAGTGCGTAACTGGTACTTAATTTATCGACCCGAAAGGATGAAAGGCAAAGTCGACCTCGACGGAATTTGAACTCAGAACGTAACGGCAGACAAAATACGGCTACGCATTTCGCCCGGCGTGCTAACGTTTCAGCCAGCTAGCCGCCTTATTATTATAATATAAATCTTTTGCTGCATAATTCACTGGCTTTTCATTAAGTTATATTGATTTCAAGTGTATAAATAGACGAAGAATTTAGTTTTAAATTTGACACCGGCATCAACACATTTAGTCACAGCTTTCTATCTGTCTATTTATTCTCATTTTTTTTTTATTTGAATGCGTTATTATGCCTGATGTCAAGTTGAACTCGGATGTAATGTATCAGGTTTGAGCTTTCAACTGGTAAGCAGTGAAAAGCAAACACACACATAGACAGAAACAAAGAAACTCACAAACACGTTTTATTTATAACGCGAGGTAGGTAAACACCAGAAAAATATAAAATAAAGTAATATAAATTAGACGGGTCTTCAACATCAATGGCTGAACTAGAAAATTCTTTTTCTTTTCCACCTAACAGGACTAACTAGGTTTTGTTATTAAGACAAGTCAAATATTTATTTTAGGGCAAGTGTCGAAGAGAAAAAACATAAACTGCTAATAAATAAAAGACACAGCTAGTTTCGATATTTTGTTAACTATGAATTTCTTTTAATGCACAGCCTTACCCTGACGTCACAAATCTCTTTAGTCTTCATTTTAGAAAGGTGCGATAGGAAAGCCTCCCACATTTTATATCGCCATTGCCATGATGATAGTGAAGTAAAAGTAATGATAATAACGGTTTTTTATGTAGCTGATATATTATCGTTTTGTTTTCTTTCCAATGATCTTATGAATTGTTGCATAGTGTGCTTAGACTCTCAAAACTTTAATTTAGAATGGTAAATCTTGGAGGGTTTTTGTCGCACACTGTAGATCTTAATATCTATTTCATTGACGTTCCTCGCTCTAACTATTGTATTTACTCTTTAGTTCAAGAAAGCACACACTGTCCACAGAAGCATCATGATTTTAAGGTGGTGAGCTGGCAGAAACGTTAACACGCCGGGCGAAATTCTTTGCCGTATTTTGTCTGCCGCTACGTTCTGAGTTCAAATTCCGCCGAGGACGACTTTGCCATTCATCCTTTCGGGGTCGATAAATTAAGTACCAGTTACGCACTGGGATCGATGTAATCGACTTAATCCGTTTGTCTGTTCTTGTTTGTCCCCTCTATGTTTAGCCCCTTGTGGGCAATAAAGAAATAAGAAACATCATGATTTTAATCCCATTGAGCCTCATCAGTTATGCTATATCTAATATCGTAACAATATACGAAGGAGTACTGAAAATTTACTGGCTTTAAGGGTTTCGCGAAAGGCCTGGCTGGAGATGCAACCTCTTGAGCTCGTTAACTGGGCTTAGAAAAACTGAAGGACCATTGCAATGTGTGAATCTGAGAGGGGAATATGTTGAATAAAGTCATGATTTTCTTCAACATAGGAGGGGCTGTGTGGTAAGTAGCTTGCTTGCGAACCACATGGTTCCGAGTTCAGTCCCACTGCTTCTACTATTCTACTGTCTTCCACTATTTCCTCGGGCCGACCAAAGCCTTGTGAGTGGATTTGGTAGACGGAAACTGAAAGAAGCCCGTCGTATATATGTATATATATATATATATATATACGTGTGTGTGTGTGTGTGTGTGTGTGTGTATGTTTGTGTGTCTGTGTTTGTTCCTCCCCCAACATCACTTGACAGCCGATGCTGGTGTGTTTACGTCCCCGTAACTCAGCGGTTCGGCAAAAGAGACCGATAGAATAAGTACTAGGCTTACAAAGAATAAATCCTGAGGTCAATTTGCTCGACTAAAAGGCGGTGCTCCAGCTTGGCCACAGTCAAATTCCTAAAACAAGTAAAAGAGTAACTGATCGTCCCGTATATTCTTTTACCCAAAACCAAGAATTTTCCAGTATCCCCTCGTAATTATTGTCTTCTTTGCTTTTTCGTAGCTTTGTTTTGTCTTTAAAAATTCAAAAAAAAAAAAATACTTACGTTTAATAATTATTGTTGTTATTGTTTGGGTTATTTTGAGTGCACGCTGTGGTGCTCAAGGTTGTACAACGTTGCAGCTGCACATTGAAAATTAAGTTATCCTGGCAGGCCATAGATGGGAATGATGTGTGATTGAAACAGGGAATGAACCTTCTGCAATTTTTAGGATCCCGATTCAGGCCGAACGGATAAGAATTGCACAGGGGATCATCTGAAAGAAAAGGGAAAAGTAAAATAAAATAAAATAAAACGGAAAATAAACTTGCTCAGTGACACTATGTTGGGTGATTGCGAATCAGGAGATTTTCACAAAGACCCTAAATATTAAATTGTCCAAAAATCAGTTCTGAATATAAATATATGAAAATATATCCAGTAAGGTCTCTAGGCGTAGGAGTGGCTGTGTGGTAAGTAGCTTGTCCCCTCTTTGTAATGCCCTCATGGCAAATATTTATGAAATAAAGTAGCTTGCTTATGAATTACATAGTTCCAGGTTCAGTCACACTGCGTGACACCTTGGGCTAGTGTCTTCTACCATAGCCTCAGGCCAAGCAAAGCCTTGTGAGTGGACTTGGTAGACGGAAACTGAAAGAAGCCAGTCGTATATATGTATATATATATATGTGTGTGTGTATGTATGTATGTATGTATGTATGTATGTATGTATGTATGTATGTATGTATGTATGTGTGTGTGTGTTTGTGTGTCTGTGTTTGTCCTCCCAACATCGCTTGACAACCGATGCTGGTATGTTTACGTCCCCGTAACCTAGCGATTCGGCAAAAGAAACCGATAGAATAATTACTAGGCTTACAAAGAATAAGTCCCGAGTCGATTTGCTCGACTAAAGGCAGCGCTCCAGCATGGCCACAGAAAATTGACTGAAACAAGTAAAAGAGTAAAGAGAAAGAGTATACGAACATAGTCCGTTCCGGAACACTGTTCTTTAACCAAATTGTTCGTTACAAGAGTAGTTAACATACATATAAATAGAGGAAATCTCATGCCCAGCCACCTCCAAACACCATATAAAGGTGTGAAATTAATTTTTCTTTGTCCTTCCATCAGTAGCAGGTATATAGATACATACATCTGTGTGTTCGCGGCCATTTGCGTGCGCCTGTTTGCCGGCGAGCTGGCAGAATCATTAGCACGTCGGGCGAAATGCTTAGTGGTATTTCGTCTGCCGTTACGTTGTGAGTTCAAATTCCGCCGAGGTCGACTTTGCCTTTCATCCTTTCGGGGTCGATAAATTAAGTACCAGTTACGCACTGGGGCCGATATAATCGACTTAATCCGTTTGTCTGTCCTTGCTTGCCCCCTCTGTGTTTAGCCCCTTGTGGGTAGTAAAGAAATAGGTATTCGGTCTGACGCTACGTTCTGAGTTCAAATTCCGCCGATATCGACTTTGCCTTTCATCATTTCGGGGTCTATAAATTAAGTACCAGTTACGCACTGAGGTTGATATAATCGACTTAATCCATTTGTCTGTCCTTGTTTGTCCCCTCTATGTTTAGCCCCTTGAGGGCAATAAAGAAATAAGAAAATTCCTTGTAACACTAAACAGGAACTGAAGGCAACAATTATGGCAGCATTCACCAACTTAAACAAGGAGAGCATCCAGAAGTGTTGCAGGAGGTTGCGAAGTCGTCTGGACGCCGTGCTTGAAGCCAGTGAAGATTTAATTGAATAAATTTACTCTTTAGTATTTCAAGATATTTTAATGTAATTTTGGTAAACATATCTGTTAAAATGAGATGTCAGTGCTATCTTCATTCTTGCGTAATTTAGACGACAGTTTAATCACCGCACCCTATATATATATATATATATATATATATATATATATATATATATATATATATATATATATATATATATATATATATATATATATATATATATATATATATATGTATGTATATATATATATATATATATATATATATATATATATAATATATATATATATATATATATATATATATATATACATATATATGCAAAATTATGGAATGTAGTAGATTAAGTCCAGGTTACATATGTTTCATAGCTAGCAGAACCTTGGAAGTAATAATTACCCAAACTAAGAATAGAGCGCAAGCTACTCTTCGAACCAAGAATTCCCTTTTCTTTACTACCCACAAGGGGCTAAACACAGAGGGGACAAACAAGGACAGACAAACGGATTAAGTCGATTACATCGACCCCAGTGCGTAACTGGTGCTTAATTTCTTTACCCCGAAAGGATGAAAGGCAAAGTCGACCTCGGTGGAACTTGAACTCAGAACGTAGCGGCAGACGAAATACGGCTACGCATTTCGCCAGCTCGCGAGCCAAGAATACCCTGGTTACATAAATAAATATATACAATTCAAACAGTTCGCACGGAAGTCATTTGGTGCCGAATCAAACTGATTAACTGATAAATTATGTAACTTCAAAGGCGACAAGCTTGCGGAATCATAAACACGCAGGAGAAAATACTCATTGGTATTTCGTCCGTCTTTAAGTTCTGAGTTCTAATGCCATCGAGGTCGATAAAATAACTACCATTTGAGTACTTAGCCACCTCATCGAAGTTGCTGATCTTGTGCAAAAATGTGAAATCAATATATGTAACTCCTACTAAATGTATAAATACATACGTTTATACAATACGGAGGCGCAATGGCCCAGTGGTTAGGACAGCGGACTCGCGGTCGGAGGATCGCGGTTTCGATTCTCAGATCGGGCGTTGTGAATGTTTATTGAGCGAAAACACCTGAAGCTCCACTATGCTCTAGCAGGGGTTGGTGGCGACCCCTGTTGTACTCTTTCGTCCCCAACTTTCTCTCACACTTTCTTCCTGTTTCTTGAGTAACGCTGCGATGGACTGGTGTCCCGTCCAGCTGGGAGGAACACATACGCCAGAGAAACCGGGAAACCGGGCCCATGAGCCTGGCTAGGCTTGAAAAGGGCGCATAAAAAATGTATAATACATAAGTGTATACGTAGTATGTATGTAGGTAGGTATGTACGTATCTAAGTATATACGTTAGTATGTATTCAGAGAGAGAGAGAGAGAAGGCGGTGGGTGTTGTGTGTTTGTATGGGTGTTTTGGCTGTCATTCGTTTGAGGTAGACTGAAGCAAGAAGACGATATATTAACGATAGCGCATTTTGACATCGGGGTTAGGCCTGTTTAAGTTCTGTCTATAATTTCGTTCATAACTGTATTGTAGCTACGTGTATATAAATAAAACTTTGTTTACCGTGTAGGACTTTATTGAATAAATAATATCCACTAATTGATAAAAATAAACAAATGGAATGATTGATAAGTTTGGATGATGGCAATAAATAATGACATGGAAGGGTTAAGTAAAGTGTCTCTTACGGTAAAATGTGTGTTTTGGAAAATTAAAAAGCAAACACGAATTCACCGACCGAATTTCTCCTACTCGTATACATTCATATATACATACCCCACTTTCACACGTACAGACACGCACGCACACATTAATATAAATATATGCGATACAATATATAAATATATATATATATATATATATATATTTATTTATACATGTTCTTTTACTTGTTTCAGTCATTTTGACTGCGGCCATGCTGGAGCACCTCCTTTACTTGAACAGATCGATCCCAGGACTTATTCTTTGTAAGCCTAGCGCTTCTTCTGTCGATCTCTTTTGCCGAATAAGTTTGCCAATAACTTTCGGGGACGTAAACACACCAAGCGATGGTAGGGTGACAAAGAAAGACACACAAACATACACACACACACACACACCACATATATATATATATATATATATATATATATATATATATATATATATATATATATATATATATATATATACGGGCAGGAGTGGCTGTGTAGTAAGTAGCTTACTTACCAAGCACATGGTTCAGGGTTCAGTCCCACTGCGTGGCACCTTGGTCAAGTTTCTTTCACTACAGCCTCGGGCCGACCAAAGCCTTATGAATGGATTTGGTAGACGGAAACTGAAAGAAGCTCGTCGTATATATGTTATATATATATATATTATATATATATATATATATATATATGCGTGTGTATAAGTTTGTGTGTCTGTGTTTATTCCCCCACCAACATCGCTTGACAACCAATGCTGGTGTGTTTACGTCCCCGTAACTTAGCAGTTCGGCAAAAGAGACCGATAGAATAATTACTAGGCTTACAAAGAATAAGTCCCGAGGTCGATTTGCTCGACTAAAGGCAGCGCTCCAGCATGGCCACAGAAAATTGACTGAAACAAGTAAAAGAGTAAAGAGAAAGAGTATACGAACATAGTCCGTTCCGGAACACTGTTCTTTAACCAAATTGTTCGTTACAAGAGTAGTTAACATACATATAAATAGAGGAAATCTCATGCCCAGCCACCTCCAAACACCATATAAAGGTGTGAAATTATGTTTTCTTTGTCCTTCCATCAGTAGCAGGTATATAGATACATACATCTGTGTGTTCGCGGCCATTTGCGTGCGCCTGTTTGCCGGCGAGCTGGCAGAATCATTAGCACGTCGGGCGAAATGCTTAGTGGTATTTCGTCTGCCGTTACGTTGTGAGTTCAAATTCCGCCGATATCGACTTTGCCTTTCATCATTTCGGTGTCTATAAATTAAGTACCATTTACGCACTGAGGTTGATATAATCGACTTAATCCATTTGTCTGTCCTTGTTTGTCCCCTCTATGTTTAGCCCCTTGAGGGCAATAAAGAAATAAGAAAATTCCTTGTAACACTAAACAGGAACTGAAGGCAACAATTATGGCAGCATTCACCAACTTAAACAAGGAGAGCATCCAGAAGTGTTGCAGGAGGTTGCGAAGTCGTCTGGACGCCGTGCTTGAAGCCAATGAAGATTTAATTGAATAAATTTACTCTTTAGTATTTCAAGATATTTTAATGTAATTTTGGTAAACATATCTGTTAAAATGAGATGTCAGTGCTATCTTCATTCTGCGTAATTTAGACGACAGTTTAATCACCGCACCCTATATATATCTATATATATATATATATATATATATATATTATATATATATATATATATTATATATATATATATAGTATATATATATATATGTCCTACGTCCTGGTTTTGTTTGTTGTTATTTTTTATTTTTTTTTTTTACCGTTATTGTTTTTACGTTTTTGTATTCTTATTGGTGTCACGTATTCTGTATTTTTGTTTATGTACTTCGTTCGTTTTCCGTCCTCGCATTGTATACATTCGAAGCTTTCTTCCGGGGATCTAATGCGCTTGGCTTAGATTTCCTTTGGGCGGGGGCCATATCGGAGCAATCTCAAGATTAATCAGCCGAAATTGCTAAGATGATCTGGTTCTTGACTGATGACTGAGGGCTTCGAATGTCCCGTCCTGTGGTTCTTGTGTCGTCTCTGTGGTGTTTCATGTTCTTGTCCATGTCTGTAATTATTTTTACTGTTTACCTATATAATCGCGGCTACGTATCCACAATTGTCCTTATACGATAAGTATATTTTTTCTCTAGCATTGATACGACTCTTAATCTGTCTCTTTTTCTCTCTCTCTCTCCTCCCTTATTCCCCTTCCTTTCTTTCCCTCTCCATCCGTCTCCCCCCCTCTACGTTTCTCTATCTCTCTCACCTCCAGCCCCTTCGACCTGTCTCTTTCTTCTCCTCCCTCGTCCACCTTCTCTCTCTTTTCATCTGTCCCTTTCTCCTGTCTTTTGTTCTCACGTGATCGCTAGCCGCTGTTGAGCGCTCTTTTCGTTTTCAGCAGCCGCAGAAGCAACACGTATTTGTCGTCTCCCCGTGGCCATTAGGCACAACTTCACAAGCCAGCCCCATACTCAACTCGTCCTGTCGAAAGACCCTTGTCCTACGTCCTGGTTTTGTTTGTGTTATTTTTTATTTTTATTTTTACCGTTATTGTTTTTACGTTTTTGTATTCTTATTGGTGTCACGTATTCTGTATTTTTGTTTATGTACTTCGTTCGTTTTCCGTCCTCGCATTGTATACATTCGAAGCTTTCTTCCAGGGGATCTATGCGCTTGGCTTAGATTTCCCTTGGCGGGCTGGCCATATCGGAGCAATCTCAAGATTAATCAGCCGAAATTGCTAAGATGATCTGGTTCTTGACTGATGACTGAGGGCTTCGAATGTCCCGTCCTGTGGTTCTTGTGTCGTCTCTGTGGTGTTTCATGTTCTTGTCCATGTCTGTAATTATTTTTACTGTTTACCTATATATATATATATATATATATATATATATATATATACATATATATGCAAAATTATGGAATGTAGTAGATTAAGTCCAGGTTACATATGTTTCATAGCTAGCAGAACCTTGGAAGTAATAATTACCCCAACTAAGAATAGGCGCAAGCTACTCTTCGAACCAAGAATTCCCTTTTCTTTACTACCCACAAGGGGCTAAACACAGAGGGGACAAACAAGGACAGACAAACGGATAAGTCGATTACATCGACCCAGTGCGTAACTGGTGCTTAATTTCTTTACCCCGAAAGGATGAAAGGCAAAGTCGACCTCGGTGGAACTTGAACTCAGAACGTAGCGGCAGACGAAATACGGCTATGCATTTCGCCAGCTCGCGAGCCAAGAATACCCTGGTTACATAAATAAATATATACAATTCAAACAGTTCGCACGGAAGTCATTTGGTGCCGAATCAAACTGATTAACTGATAAATTATGTAACTTCAAAGGCGACAAGCTTGCGGAATCATAAACACGCAGGAGAAAATACTCATTGGTATTTCGTCCGTCTTTAAGTTCTGAGTTCTAATGCCATCGAGGTCGAGCTGGCAGAATCGTTAGCACGCCGGGCAAAATGCTTAGCGATATTTCGTCTCTACATTCTGAGTTCAAATTCCGCCGAGGTCGACTTTACCTTTCATCTTTTTTACGGTCGATAAAATAAGTATCAGTTGAACACTTGGGTTGATGTAATCGACTTGGCCTCTGTTCCGAAATTACTGGCTTTGTACAAAAATTAGAAACTATTACATTCATACACACACACACAAAACTATTTATTGTTGTATATAAGAGAAGGAGCGGGGCTTAGAGATTAAGATGGATTCACTATCGTGATTTCAATTGCCGAGCAGTGCAGTGAGCTTTTGCGTACAACCTTTCATTTTGCGTTGCTTTACAAGCACTTCGACACCTGACGTGCGGCACATCATCCATTTGTAGAGGCAATCCCGATTTAACGGAGGATGTGAGCTAATGTACTGTACAAACATTTATTCTCTATAAATAAATCATCTGTGAAAGTTGTTCAGCAAGAAATTTCGGAATCCCCATATTTTATCTAAGATAGGAGAGTCCCCGAAAAATATATATAAACCAAAAACAATATATACACACTCCAGAGAAAGAAAAACAGGTAGAAATATTTCAATACTAAATTTAGACATAAGACTAATATAAGTTGCTTTTAACTTTTTTCCTTTATTTTTGCCCTTTATTTTTGTAAGTGGACAAATCAGTCGAATTACCAGAGGTCATTGTCTAGTGTGCATTGACGTCAAGAGGTTTTCTTTGAAGATACACTTTGTGGTCAAGTGTACTTAGACATCCTACACACGTCCATTTTACCTGCCTTACATGTAACTTTTTCTTTCAGAAAAACGTCACACAGCAAGACTACCGCCGAGACTTGCGAGCTTACCTGGATGAGAATTCTCAAAGATACTAGATCGTACGAAGAGGGTGCCGTTGCGTTTACTGCACGTCTTCCTGATTTACTACCTGCAGGCTTTTCCTCATGAGGTACCCAAAAGTATGTCATGTATCTCAGAAAACAGGCTACACTGACGTCCTTCGGGAATAGATTGTAAGGGCATGTACAGTAATCCCACTGGATACTAAGCTTGAAGATCCACCCACCACCCGTGATAGACTGGCGGTTGCACGGGCGCGAAAGCTACGTTGTTATCCTCATTCCGTAAACCGTGGGTTATAACGGGTGGAGAGCTGAACCACCCTGGGGTATATAGGATTTGCAATCTAGGGTCTGAAAGTTTACCACATCATAGTTGGTTACACCATGGTTCCTCTGCTTCGTGGCAGGAGTAGGAAGAAAGAGTGAGAGAAAGTTGTGGTGAAAGAGTATTGCGGGGTTCACCACGACCACCCGCCGGAGCCTCGTGGAGCTTAGGTGTTTTTGCTCAATAAACATTCACAATGTACGGTCTGGGAATCGAAACCGCGTTCTTACGACCGCGAGTCCGCTGTCCTAACCACTGGGCCATTGCGCCTCCACTTGACGTTGGTGTTGCCTTGGCGGAGGTTTGCATTCTCTGAGGGCTCTTGTTACTAATGTAGTGAGGTCGATAGCATCTACTAATCATCTCCCTTCAGAACCGATGACCTTGTGTCTTAATATTATTGACAATTATTAATACATATTTCTTTATTACCCACAAGGGGCTAAACATAGAGGGGACAAACATGGACAGACATAGGTTTTAAGTCGATTATATCGACCCCAGTGCGTAACTGGTACTTAATTTATCGACCCCGAAAGGATGAAAGGCAAATTCAACCTCGGCGGAATTTGAACTCACAACGTAACGGCAGCCGAAATACCGCTAAGCATTAGTAGAGAACCAGACAGAGGGCACTGCTGTAATTGTTCCGGAACTTTGTACTTCATCCCAAACCTTGCTCATTTTCTCCTTCTTTCATCCCTCCTGTATACATTACGAGTCAAGTGCTTGTACATCCTTTTCAGCTTTTAGCTGTCACATCTTCGATGTTTATTACGTTTAGAGGGAGGCTATCGATAACGGTGTTTCTTTCTGCTTGTTCTACATGGATGCTTAGAAGAATAAATAAAAAAAAAATAAGGTGCGTGCTGGCACCAAGTCATACTCGATCGCGGGTGACGGACCAGATTTTACTCTATTGGTCTATGAAGTATTTATGTTTTATCTGCTACTTATTTCATTGGACTGCGGTCATGCTGGGGGACCTCTTTGAAGAGTTTAATCAAACATATCAACCACAATACTAATATTTAAGTCTGATATTTGTCTTATGGTTTTCTTTTGTTCAATTCAATTAAGTTATGCGAAATTAGTTAACAGTTTTTATTTCATAGCTTAGAACTTTAACACCTATTAGACATAAAATATAATGAACACAATTTCTGTCATTTGTGCGCGTTTAAGAAATATATAGCGGCAGCATTGTTGACCAAATCGATCCACAACGACTAATTGATACATGAGTTATCGATCATTGTGTAATAAAAGGCAAATTCGAACTGGACGAGATCTGAACTGAGAACATATAAGCGAGAGACGTGGTTAAATATCACAAACAGTTGTATTACATCTCGATCGATTCTGCAAGCTAAAA
>NC_043002.1:13001801-13004301 GCF_006345805.1 Octopus sinensis
TGTGAATGGATCTGTGTATTCATGTGCCTTGTGAGCGACATAACAGAGAGAAATGAATGAATTTGATCAATGAGTACATTTATAATCTCAGTAGAAAAATTGTAGATTTTCTAACAGTTGTCCACACACGATATTTTTTAAGATTTTGGCTGTGTGGCTTAGAACCTTGCTTTGCAACGATGCGGTTTCGGTTTCTATTCCACTGCGTGGCAGGTCAGGCAAGTGTCTTCTATTATAGCTCTGAGTCAACCAAAACATTGTGAATGTATTTGCTAGACGGAAACTGTGTCGAATCCCGTCGTTATACACATATGCGTTCGTGCGTGTGTGTCTGCCTCTTGCATCGCCCGATAACCTGTGTTTGTTTGCTTACATCCCATTAAATTAGTGGTTCGACAGAAGAAACCTATAGAATAAGTACCAGACTTAAAAAGATACTAGAAGTTGATACACTAGATATAAATCCTTCCAGGGGTGCTCCAGCATGGTCACAACAAGATAAAGGATACAACATCTGCCATATTAACGGATCTGCATATAGTACACAATCTTCATTTTCTGTTTCAAAAATCTTTGATAAGTCTGATATATTTAGAATTGGTTGAGATTTTAAATATTTCTTGTTTTGGAATGGCTATAAAATGGATACAACGCGCCGCTCCATCAAGTGGTAACAGTCAAAATAACATGTACTAAAACTTCTGTAAGTGTAGCTTTACTACAAACGGATATCCTGTGTATGAACTAAAATAACATCCGTCCGGTAGTGGGGACCCGGTTTGGGAGTTCCAGGATCTGAGGAACCAGCTCTTGCCCATTATTATTCCCTGACAGGCGCTAATACTCTGACCTGGAGTATTAGCAACGTCAGACGTCCAGCTATGTGTTAATTACCATTTTAGGAATTGCCTCAAGAAAAAAAGGTACTCGCAGACATTCAAACGTACCTAGGACAATTGAAGCCACTCAACTCTTTAACAGTTCATCTAAGAGAATGTAACTTCATACAAATCCCACATCCTAATAACCACCGGACTCGGGACATTTAATACAAGTTTGAAGGCCGAGAGAGTGTAGAAAAGTTTCTACACATATCTGTCATTTCACCAATTGGGGTTTTGGTCTTGATTCAAGTTTTTCACACAAAAAAGTAACAAAAATAATGTCATATTCGTGAGGTGTAACCTTAAGTAACAGTTTGGCACGGATTAAATGGAGGTTCTTAGTGGTATAGGACTTCATGTTTAACAAAATAATAAGCTTTGAACTACTTGTTATTGCAACGTTTCACCATAGATTAGACTTAAAGCAATTAATGTGGCCAGTATATATTCGTGTCTTAACGTTGCTAGCTATGTTGGTACCTATGTGCAGATAGAAGGACTCTGTATTAATTTCAAATTGTCGTTACGTAAGCTAAAGAGTTCTGTGCAATTTTGTAGGTAAAGTGAGGTTAATATCTAAGAAATTTAGCATGCCATGGTTATTTTGTAATTTAGGTAATTTTATATCAACATTTTTGAATGCTTAGTAAGACATTTTCTAAATATATCAAACGTATGCTTGTTGGCAAGTTGGCATATAGCTAAGCCTACGATCAAAGCCTGTAGTGGATCTATGTTATATAGCCCACTAAGTCTCAGCACTATGGTATACTCCCATTCTTATATTCTTTGATATACTAAGCACCAGGCCCGAAATATTTGAGGAGGGGCCCAGTCGATGAGATCGACGCCAGTACGTAACTGGTACTTAATTTATCGACTCCGAAAGTATGAAAGTAAAGTCGACCGCGTCAGAATTTGAACTCAGAACATAATGACGGGCGAAATACCTATTTCTTTACTACCCACAAGTGGCTAAACACAGAAAGGACAAACAAGGTTAAATAAATGGATCGATTATATCGACCCCAGTACGTAACTGGTACGTAATTTATCGACTACGAAAAGATGAAAGGCAAAGTCGACCTCGGCGGAATTTGAACTCAGAACGTAGCGGCAGGCGAAGTATCTATTTCTTTACTACCCATAAGAGAGGACAAACAAAGACAGACAAAGGGATTAAGTCGATTATATCGACCCCAGTGCCTAACTGGTACTTATTTAATCGACCCCGAAAGGATGAAAGGCAAAGTCGACCTCGGCAGAATTCGAACTCAGAACGTAACGGCAGACGAAATACCGGTAAGCATTTCGCCCGGCGTGCTAACGTGTCTGCCAACTCACCGCCTGCATATCCTGTGGCCGTTACATCAGAATCTTGGAATTAAATCGTTTAATTTGTGAGACATTAACAAAAAGCTGAGATTTTCTAGCAATATTAATAACGTCTGTCATTATCCGTTATATTGTTAAGGTGCCGAGCCGGCAGAATCGTTAGCACGCTGGGTGAAATGCCTACCGGTATTTTCCGCGTCGCTACATTCTCAGTTCAAATTCCGCCGCGGTCGACTTTGCCTTTCATCCTATCGGGGTCGATTAAATAAGAACCAGTTAAA
>NC_043002.1:13011801-13026801 GCF_006345805.1 Octopus sinensis
GGTGGGCGAATCATTAGCGCGACAGATTAAAATGTTTAGCGGCATTTCGTATGGCTATTTTTGTTCTGAGTTCAAATTCAATAGAAGTCGACTTTGTCTTTCATGTTTTCAGGGTCAACAAAATAGTACCATTCAAGTACTACCTACCCTAAAATGTCTGGCCTTATTCCAAAATTAGAAAGAATTATTCTGTTGGTGATGGATGGACATAGTGGTTCTTGATGAGACTCCAAGATATAAAAATATTGATTTCAAATTTTGGTGGAAGGATTAGTCGATTATATCAACACCAGATTCCAACTGGTATCTAGTTTACCGACCCCTAAAAGACAAAGACCAAAGTTAATTTCGATGGAATTTAAACTCGGAATGTAAAGATGGACGAAATGCCGTTAAGCATTTTCTCCGACGTGCTAACCAGCTCACCATCTTACCGAGATATCAATATTGGTTTCAAGCTTTGGCAAAAAGCCAGCAATTTCGGGGAAGGAGTAAGTCGAAAACATTGACCTTAGTGATCAACTGGTACTTATTTAATCGACCCCTGACAATGATTAAATCGTCATTCGCCTCCTTCCGTGAATATAAGTAGCCAGATGGTTAGGGTGTTCGGCTGGTGTCAGTAAGGCCGTGGACTTAATTCTTGGACCATGCATTAATGTACTTTATTTACGATTGCTCCAGTCTGCCCCTCTGAAATGAATAACAGCGGTTGATGCTGCAGCCTTGTCTCCCACCAGTTTTAGCGGGTCAAGAAGATGCCTATGTCAGCATGCGACTACATAAGCACCTTGTATCATTTGGTGCAGTTTACCAAGCCATCCCATGAGATTTCCCGTGACATTGGTTTTGTTATCTACTGTCCAATGGTGGAGCCTTGTACCTTTGTTAGAAACCAGCTTCTTCAAAGCAAAAATTTAAATAATTAAAAACAGAGAATGATCATATATACACAGTTTCAAAGAGAAAGCTAGATTATGTATACCGAAGTATGTATAGTGTTTGGTTTCAATCCGTTATCCTAGGGAAGCTAGTGAACGTCAACGTCGGCAAAATTTAACTCATACCCAATCATATGGAATGAGGATATGAAATGAGGACAATATTTTCAATCCCAGGTAATCTCTAAATCATTAAAAATATAATCAGATATGTTCTAGCTATGGCTAGCCTGTCTGTTTTCCCCCCGAAATTTTAAACCTTATTTTACATAATCCAATGTGATTTTGCATGTTTAAGATACTAGAATTGATGTAGTTGCTGTTTCTAGTAAATCATGCAACCAAGTAGAGGTTACACGATTCGCTCCCACGCATTATATTCCTCTTACATACATAAAGCAACACATTGTTGACCAGACGTGAGAGAAATTATTGTCATACAAATCTAGTTTAAAATATCTTTGGAAACCCATACGAATGCCGTCCTGCTGTTTCTTCTGAAGTTAATAACAAAACTAATTGTAGCATTATCCTACGCGCTTGTTTGAGTTCAGATATACCTATCCTTGATTATTATAGATTCATTCATCATTGATACGGGATACCGCTCTACGCTCAATTATGAGCCATGTTATACTTATCACGGACTGATAACAAGGGTCAAAGTCTGATAACAGGAATGCAAAGTCATGCCCAAGTAAACATTCACAATGCTCAGGACAACTTCAGGTTGCGGACGAAACCTTTTCTACGAATTGTCTGTTATACATTTATGATTGATTCATTTAACATGGTGTTCTTTGTAATTAAACACCCGTAATAAACGAGGATAGATATGTTACTAAATTCAGCTACAACTCCAAGCCTCTTTGCTGTTGATACAAGTAGCAGTAATGTAATTTTTAATGCTAATTGTACTATCACAGTAATTCCAATGAACGCCAATGATTGCTTAACACCAAATCAGTCATAACAGACCACGAGACATATAAGGAAAATGAGGTCTTGGGGCTAAGCTTAAGCCGTCGCCATACACTGGCTTAGCTAGAGTGTGTCGCCTGTAGCGGCCATTGAGCTCGCTATTATCCAACCCCGTGCTTTAAGTCCGGTGCACGCTTATACAGCAGACCCCAAAGTGATGTCCCTACAAGCGCTTCACCCGAGGCGGACCATCCTGCTCCCATTCTCGCGACGCTACTATCGCCAGGGTCAACATCCCTGTGAGTCTTTAAAGGATCTTCTCTGTCGCAAATATTCTTGGCTAGTTCTCTGGTCTGCAGATACTTTACTCCCTTCCTCCCACCAATCATAGAGGTCCTGTAAAGAGTCATAGGCACTGCCCTTCCGCATCTGAGAAAGCCATAAAAAATCGTAACCATTCCGTCTTTGACTATAATATCTAATGTGTCCTTCATTTATTTAACGCGTTGTTCATGCAGATTTGGCTGCTTTATCTGTAAATTAGCAGTTGTATGTTAATATTATGATTCGAGGGATATTTGGTCACTTTTTCTAGTAGCTCGATCACTCATGAGAGGGCTTCCTCGTTAGTACTAATGAAAATTATCTCATACAAAACTCTACCCACAGTAGGATCTGGTCTTAGTAATGTCAACTAATGTAACATGCCCATTTCTTTATTACCTACAAGGGGCTAAACACAGAGGAGACAAACAAGGGCAGACATAGGTATTAAGTCGATTACATCGACCCCAGTGCATAACTGGTACTTAATTTATCTATCCCGAAAGGATGAAAGGCAAAGTCGACCTCGGCAGAATTTGAACTCAGAACGTAACAGCAGACGAAATACCGCTAAGCATTTCGCCCGGCGTGCTAACGATTCAGCCAGCTCACCTATTTCTTTATTACCCACAAGGGGCTAAACATAGAGGGGACAAACAAGGACAGACATAAGTATTAAGTCGAATACATCGACCCCAGTGCATAACTGGTACTTAATTTATCGACCCCGAAAGGATGAAAGGCAAAGTCGACCTCGGCGGAATTTGAACTCAGAACGTAACGGCAGACGAAATACCGCTAAGCATTTCGCCCGGCGTGCTAATGTTTCTGCCAGCTCGCCGCCTTAACTAATGTAACATCCCGTAACTTAAAATCGCAAGTTTGTTTCTATTCAGTAGCAACTATTGTTTTTTTTAATGGATTACTCCACTCTGACATGTCCCTCGGTTACAAATATTGTGTACCACTGATGGTTACATATTAACCGCTAGTCATTACCTATTTACAACATGGTCACCTAGTGAAGTTAGCCTGTGTTTTCGACCATCCTGTATAGTAGCCATATTGGCTGCAGTTTTCCTTAAAAGCAATAAACCTTCATCTATACACAGACACACGTTTATAAAATCGCTGCCCTGTCATTTGCTTACTTTATATTCTATTGTTCTTAGTCCGTTTGACTGTATTCAGAGTCTTTCGTCAAAACAAGAAATGTAGTTACCATCAAACCTGTACAGAAACCATTACAGCCCCGAAAACGCGTTCATAGGTTGAGAGCTACTGTTACATTACAAGTTTATTACATATACCGCAACACTACAACAATTATATCAATAATTATATGTAATGTACAGGACTCGATTTCCGATCGGCTCTTGTATTATATCACCTACAAGAATTAACCTTGTATCTAGTCAAAAGATATAAATATTTACTGTTGTTTTTCTTTATTATATAGGTTCGATATTATTTATTGTTTTCTTTACAAATGTATCATTTATGAATATCGTCTGCTGTTAGTATCGCAGCTGATATTGTCGTTGTTATTGTTCTTGTTGTTACTGAACTGTTGCCGTTGCTTCGTTGTTATTGCTGTTGGTGTTGCTGTCATTATTGTTAATTCTCTCCTCATGGAAGATGGCTCAATTTGCTTCTTTTTTTTATTTCTAATATCGAGGGCTTTATGCTTCAGTGGTCTAATTTACAGCTGGGTACGTTGGAACGGAAATCGCATTGTTGTTTAGCAGGGTTGAACACTGTACCCGAAGCACACTGTTGTGGGGTCTGGTCATTTGAATCGCAGGATATATACTGGCTGCAGTCTCCCGGATAAGTGATAAGGATGTGGCCTTTGCCTCGCGCTACATTGCACTCTGATCGGAATTTGCTGAGACTTGCTGTTATAAAAAAAAGGAGAAAAATATGAAATATAAATTTAGTTTTTACTGGATATTAGTTTCCTAGTTTTCAATGTTACATTCGATATACACACGCACACAGTTTTACACACGCACAAGCACACACACATACATTCACAAAGACACGAATATATTTTTTATACAAACATATAACAATCACATGCAATAAACAGAGTTTCCCGGCAAGCCAGCGGGGTGAAGTTATCTCATTGACAGTATGATAATTTCACATCTGTGGTTGTGACTTTTCCATGTTTGTATCACATACATGCACACACACACACACACACACACATATATATATATATATATATATATATATATATATATATATATATATATATATATATATATATTTAATAATAAATATTAGGGAATAAATCCAAACTTACAGGGAAAAATCAGATTTAGGATTGAATCCAATTTTATAGTAAAATATTATATTATATTAAATTAGAGACAAAACCACTATTATGCAAATCAAACAAAGAAAGACTTAAGCCAATACATAAATTAATTTATATTATTTAGAAATGTAACAATTATTAATAATTGTTACATTTCTAAATAATATAAATTAATGTATGTATTGGCTTAATTCTTTCTTTGTTTGATTTGCATAATAGTGGTTTTGTCTCTAATTTAATATAATATATATATATATATATATATTATATATATATATATATACATATATGACAACACACGGATAACGGTTCACTCACTACAGCTGTTTCCAACGAACTTTTTATTTGAATAATGGAGATATTGCATCATGTGAAACAAAAACTGTTTTCATCAGGTGAATATACACGAATTACACATTTAAAACATTCCAAAAGTCATCAGTTTGTGCCACTTCAATATTGCCAGACTAGTAATAGTCAAAAGACTTGAAACTCGTAATTTATTCAGTCGAATGCAGTTAATCGTATATAAAACTGGAATAATAATCTGTCTATACGTCGGTATTTAACTATTTGTTACTATTGATTTCGTAATATACACGATTCTCTGTATGCAACCCGAGCCGGTGCTTTGCTATATAAGTACTGAAACACATATGTATATGGAATATATATATATGTGTGTGTGGTGTGTGTGTGTGTGCGTGTGCGTGTGTGTAATATATATATTCCTCTATTTCAATGATATTGAGGTCTACTTCATTTGTTAAAGCACGCGTGGCTACATGCAAGCATGCACACACACGCACACACATATATTTTTTAACCTTTGCTTTCTCTGGGACCTTGAGGTTCGCCTAACTGTTTATTCAACCACTTGGCTAAGTTGAAGTTGAAATAGCCATGAGCCGAAAGATGATATTCCAGACAAAATTAATGTTGTAAAATAAAATTATACTTTGCTATTAGAAATGAGAATTCCTCCCAAGTTTCTTCCTTCAACACGACTCGAAAAGGAATATATATATATATATAGTTCATTGCTAAACCTCGCTAAGATAAATATTTCAATCACCTGAAGATTGACTGTAACCATAACTCGAATTATTAAGAATTGGACAGCCATGAAACGATCGTAGTGTTTTACTCGTTATCTTTTATTAAACTTTTAATAATTTTGATATATATTTAAAATAATATAAATTAATTAATTTTATGTATTGGCTTAAGTTTTTCATTGTTTGATTTGCTTAATAGTGGTTTTATCTCTAATTTAATATAATATATATACATATATATATAATACGCATATTTGTGTTAGGCTGTTCTGTGTACGGTGGTTGATGTTGAATTCAGAATCTTTATTCCCATCATGATAGTAAATTATAGTGCATACATGAAGTAACAGCCCGAGGGAAAGGCACTTGAGTGTCTATTCGTGCGTCTTTGTGCAGGCGTGAATGAAAAGGAGTAGACCTGCGGTGAGGATCAGACTAATATTCTCTCTCTCGATCACTCTTTCTGTCTCTCTCTCGCTCTCTCAGTTTTTCCGTGTTTGTACGGAGGCGCATTTAATTTGTGTGTGGGAGTAGCTGAATGGATGAGATTGTATAGAAATAATGCACCGGAAAAATATTCTAGTTGTAATGCAGTGCAATGTTGAAAATAGTCAATAAAATAAAATAAAATAACGTCGATATGGGGGTGTGTGTGCAAATCGACGGTAAGGTAAATATTATAGAAAATACAAATTACTTAGAAAAACAATAATAACTTGTTTGTAAAATGCAGACATGTCAAAAGGAAACAAATTGTCAATACGCCATTTTAAACTATATAATTATATCTGAACAAACCTCATAATGGAAACCGTTTAAGGATAATTATTTTATAAAACCTGTACGAGCTGTGTGTAGGTTGGAGCTATTAATATATACACACACACACACACACATATATATATATATATACACATATGTATGCATTAGGTAGGTATGTATATGTGTATATATATATATATATATATGTGTGTGTGTGTGTGTGTGTGTGTGTGTGTGTGTGTGTGTGTGTGTGTGTGTGTGTGTGTGTGTGTGTGTGTGTGTGTGTGTAGGAGTGGATGTGTGGTAAGTAGCTTGCTAACGAACCACATGGTTCCGGGTTCAGTCCCACTGCGTGGCATCTTGGGCAAGTATCTTCTACTATAGCCTCGGGCCGACCAAAGCCTTGTGAGTGGATTTGACAGAAACTGACAGAAGCCCGTCGTATATATGTATATATATATGTGTGTGTGTGTGTGTGTATGCGTGTGTGTGTGTGTGTGTGTGTGCATGTTTGTGTGTCTGTGTTTGTCCCACCAGCATCGCTTGACAACCGATGCTGGTGTATTTACGTCCCTGTAACTTAGTGGTTCGGCAAAAGAGACCGATAGAATAAGTACTAAGCTTCCAAAGAATAAGTCCTGCATGGCCACAGTCAAATGACTGAAACAATTTTAATTTATGTTCGAAATCAAAGATTTTTCTGCAGTTACCTAGGCATCATTTTCCTGAACTAATGTATCTCGGATTACATTTTCGGATGTTTTATCTTTATTTACCAGCTAGTGAGGATATTTGATAGAAATATGGTTGCTACTTCTTGTATATTGAGTTCTTAACAAACAGGCATTTAAGATAGCTCGTCTGAATAAGATATCGAACTTAAGTCTGTGTCATTGATATCATTTAATCAACTTCTCATTCTATTTAAATCTTGCCGCTTATATACATTTCTACTATTTATTTATATTGATTTCAAATTCTGGCATGAAGCCAGCAATTTCGTGGTTGTAGGTAAGTCGATTACATCGATCCCAGTGATTAACTGGTAAATATTTTATCGCGTCCCCAAAGTCCATCCCCTCCTCACCGTGGTGGGGACGCTGGCAACGGGTAGTGTCAGAGCTACGCCGTCAGAAACTTCGGTTCCTGGTAGGGCCACCCAAGGTGGATTGGTCTGACACCGAGTGGTATTAGGACCACAACCCGGCAGACGGGGCTCTGGTGAAAATCCTCGGAGTGTCTGTTTCGGCAACCGGTGGCTCCTCGGTCGTTCTGCCCCTGCGTCTGCGGTCAATCTGCGGCAAACAGGATGTCTCTACATGCGGGATTGTTGAAATCCACATATTCCCACGAAACTTCTTCCATGAGTAGAAGAAGCCGACTCAACCCGCCCAGGGTGAATGTCGCCAAAAGTACAAGTAGTAAATATTTTATCGATCTCGAAAGGACGGAGGGCAAAATTCGACCTCGGAGGAATTGAATTCAGAACGTAAACAGGGACGAAATGCAGCTAAGGATTTTACCCGGCGTGCTACCAATTCAGCTAATTCACCGCCTTCATTTATATTTTCACTAAAAGGAGGGAAAACAAGAAAGTGAATGTTACCGCTGTCTGCCATCTTGTTTGGTCGATTGGTACAATCTACTCTGGTGGGCCACATGCACATTCGTTTCGTTGTATTGTAGAGAAGACCTTGTGGACACCATTTCACAGAAAGTGAAGTTCCTTCCCAGCATTCAACAAATCTTGCACAATCGGTAGGTTCAGGGTTACTTCCGTTCTTGTGTATACACCGGGGATCATTCTCAATATCTGAAAAATATTTAATGTTTTGGTTTCAATGGTTATCCTTCAAAAACAAGCACAGTAATTAGATATATAAATTAAGAAGCAAATTTTCCGTCATTGACTGTGTATTGAAATCGAAATTGTAAAAATCTCTCGTTTCTTAAGAATATTGGAATATTTACATCTGACGAAACAAACACAAAAAGACGTCAACGAATGAAGAATTAAGGAAATGTTATCCAGGCACGTTGACTAGAAGCTCTCTTTTCAACCCCGTGGTTTTCCGGTTTAGACACACTGTGTAGATCCTTAAGCACAAGTATTTCTGCTATAGCCCGGGGTCGATCAATGCCTTGTCTGCCCTCGACTCTTTTACTCTTTTACCCTTTTACTTGTTTCAGACATTTGACTGTGGCTATGCTGGAGCACCGCCTTTAGTCGAGCAAATCGACCCCAGGACTTATTCTTTGTAAGCCCAGTACTTATTCTATCGCTCACTTTTGCAGAACCGCTACGTTTACGGGGACGTAAACACACCAGCATCCGTTGTCAAGCGATGTTGGGGGCACAAACACAGACACACAGACACACACACACACACACACATATATATATATATATATATATATAATATATATATATATATATATATATATATATAAATGTATATATATAAATGTATATATATATAAATATATATATATAATATATATATATATATTATATATATATATATATATATATATATATATATATATATGTAGGTCCCGGGTTGAGTCGGGGTTAACCACAGTAAATAAGGTACTCAATACATAGCAGAGTAAATTAATTTATTTTGTAGAAGGAGCTTCTACAGAACTAGGACTGTTTCATTCAAAAGAAATCATCAGGAAGCTCATGATGATTTCCTGATGATTTCTTTAGAATGAAACAGTCCTAGTTCTGTAGAAGCTCCTTCTACAAAATAAATATATATATATATATATACATATACATATTTAGTGGTTTGTAGTTTAACTACTCTTTCTAGCGAGTCAGATGTCCTGTTATGGCCATCTCTTATGTGTTTAAATGTACACTGTATTTTTATATACATATAAACGACGGGCTTCTTTCAGTTTCCGTCTACCAAATCCACTCACAAGGCTTTGGTCGGCCCGAGGCTATAGTAGAAGACACTTGCCCAAGGTGCCGACTGTTTTTACTTTTTTGAAATCTTCCAGTAATAAAGAAGTTAGTTTCTAACAAAGATACAATGGTGCATCGTTGGAATGTACATAGCAAAAACAGATTCATATTTTAAACTCGAGAGTCGTGCATATTTTCACTGTTGCGCTGACAGATTTTATGTGTTATGTACATGTTAGCTAATTGATTTCTTTATCTGAAAACCCTAATTTATCCAGTTTGTTTCTTAGGCATTTATTTACAAAACGATGTGCACTAATTATTATTAGCCTAAATGTGAATTTATAACCTGGATGTAGAAGCTGAAGGTGTCAAAGCTTTTGTCCAGAATTATCTTCTTTATGCACGTATGTTTGTGTATGTATCACTGTCCTGGAATATAGGCACTTATTGGAATCAAGCACGAAGAGAATAATCCCCCAAAGGAAACATGCTACAAAGCATAACTCACAGAAAATGTTTGCCTGGATTTTCCTGGAAAGTTTTTGTAATATAATCAGTGGGTTCCATGTGTCAGCTCTTCGAGCGACTGAACAAGTGAACATATTGTAAATACGCAACTGTTGACAGTGTAAACCGTGCCAAAACCCTGAGTGCTGTAATTAGGGTACATCGTTAAGGTTTTCTATCATCTATTATATATTAGAGTGTCCAGTTCGAAATTCTTTAAAGGAATGTCAGTTGTTATCGGCAGATCAAAATTAATTTGCCGCTTTTTATTTAAGAAATGGTTAGGATGATAGAATGGTTAACAATGAGGAATTTTTCTTTGAGACCGAAGTAGTAACATCTAGAACCGCTTCTAAATACATGAATCCCTATTACATTTGACGCTTTCTGTGGTTTCAAAATGTGGTTTTATCGGGATGGTGGCGAGTACAAAGAGAGAGATATGTTGTGCTGGTGCAAATTTCTGTATAGCATATTGGTGCCAAAGAAATTTGCGTATACAGTGACCACAACTACAATAAAGGCATTTCCCCCGCAAACTCATTACCTTTAATATTCTTCCCTACATTTTATCTCTTTTTTTTTTTTTTGCTGTAGTTTCAGCTCATAGCTGTGGCCATGCTGATGCATCGCCGTTAGATGAGATTTCACCTACAAAGTTACTCTCCCTCCAGGGCACAAGTCCGAGCAACGTTGTTTATGGAAGACCAGCAGTCGCCCATGCATACCGGCCTCCCCTCTCCACGCCACCAATGTTATCCAAGGGAAAGGCGAAGGCCGATGCAGCTTGGCACCTGTGATGTCGCAACTCATTTCTACAGCTGAGAGAACTGGACCAGCGTGAAATATAGTGTCTTGCTCAAGAACACAACACGCAACCCGGTCTGGGATTCGAACTCACAACCTCACGATCGTAAGCTCGACGCTCTAACCCCCGAGCAATGCACATTATGTACTTTTTCGTTGTTGTTTTTTTTATTTTTCTATTTTATTTTTCATCTTACACTTTTGTTTCTTATGAAAATTTACTTTAAAACTTACGGTAAAAAAAATTATGACTAATTATTTTGTTCTATTTTATTCTAATTCATTATTGATTCTACTGTAATTAACTTTTAATCACATTTATCTACTTTATTTTTATTTTTATTATGTTTTTGTTCTGTTCTGTATGTTCCAAATATGTTCTACTATATGTAAAGCGTAGAAGCTTACCAAATACATCAAGTGTTTGGTCATTTTATTGGGAAAACCTCTCTTAACGCTCCTGTGGTGCGGTTGGGTATCTCATATCTCAGTTGATGTTTGTATATATATTTCTTTACTGCCCATAAGGGGCTAAACATAGAGGGGACAAACAAGGACAGACAAAAGGATTAAGTCAACCCCAGTGCGAAACTGGTACTTAATTTATCGACCCTGAAAGGATGAAAGGCAAAGTCGACTGCGGCGGAATTTGAACTCAGAACGTAACGACAGACGAAATACCGCCAAGCATTTCGCCCGGCGCGCTAACGTTTCTGCCAGCTCGCCGCCTTTGATGTTTGTATATATGTATCTTACATCTGGCAGCAGTGACAATACTATCCATCCATGTAATTCCTCGGCACACTCCACTCAGTTAATGCACAACTCTTATTCACTTACTTGCTGAGTGATAAGAAGTGTACACACGTGTTATTTGTGTCTGGGGTTGCGCATGCCCCACCATACACACATTAATTATAATGTGGTATAATAATAATTATACCACATTATAAAAATTATAATGTGGTATAAATATTATACCACATTTTCATGTGGTATAATAAAAATGTAAAATAATACATATTTATTATACCACACCATAATAAAAATGTATTTATTAACAACTACATTTTTATTTCCTTTTCTTTATTATTGTTTATTTACTTGTTTATTTTTGTATTTGAAAGGTTGATTATTTCTCGCATAAGACTATATATTATTGATCCTTTAGAAGAAACAGATGAAGCTATTGATGAAGATGAACATCAAGCTACCAGGAATACCGAAAAGCAGTTTATAGGCAAAATTATTAAACACTCTGGAAAGAGGACCCCCATGTTTTCCACGACGTACACCTTCTCACAACACATACCAGGATTTACCAGGACCTAGAGGAGTAGCAAAATATGTGTATGCTGCAAATGACTGCTGGTCTTTGCTTCTCACACAAGAACATCTGAATAAATTTGTAGCTTGCACTAATATCGACATCGGCAGTAAACATGAAAGATATAAAGATCAATCAAAAGCGAGACATACTAATGAAGGGAGATGAAAGCTGCAATAAGACTGCTTTATTTGTTAGGAGTTTTTAGAGGCAACGGAATGAGTATGGAAGATGTTTGGGCTTCCGATGGTAGAGAAATTGAAAATTTTCCGGTAACTATGTCTTTGCAGCGATTTCGTTAGGTTACGAGCAATGTTTTCTTGCAGTGAATTCGGAGGCGGTGCTTTCTCAAAAAATTAACCTTAATAAGACAGATCCCTCCCCTAATATCAACGTCCAAGCTCGTCATGCCTCGGTGACAACAGAGTAAAATACAAATCGAAAACCTGTCACCCGGAACATGAAGGACCGCGTACGTGAACGATGAACTAGATTTGATTCAAACTTTCAGCTACTGGTCCACATCTTCCCGAAACACAGGAGCTGGAAGTACCCCATAACCAAAATATTCCAACAGATGGCCATCCATTCTCGTCATCAAATAACCAAAAGAAAAAGAATGACAAATAGTCAAGGGGAGATAATAAAGAAAGTCTCAAGGCCTTCTATCCTGCCAGTTATCTCCCCACAAATAAATCTAACGCTGAACAAACCTGCTTAAACTGGAGACAGAAGCACCTTGAAGTAAGACCCTACATAGACAGTAATAAATTTGCCAACGTCAGAAGAAACATTATAGAAAAGAAATTAGTAACTGAATAATCAGTAAAGGATAAAAGGAACGAAGTTTCAGCCAAAGAAGATACTGCAGTAGAAATAATTATAGACCAACCGAGGCCTGATGAAAATGCAATAATGATTAAAAGGGATAATGCAACTGATAAGCAAAGTGAAATACTCTTTGAATCAAACATAAACAATAAAAATTTGCAATTCTAACCAAAACCTGAAAGTAATTGGTAAAATCCGCCTTGCACTTAAAGATATAATTTCAGCTAATGACGTTTACATTTCAGATCTCAATCAACTGTATTATGCATCCGCGAAAATCTCAATGATTCTATGTGGTGAAAAGATTAAAAAACGATAACATTCCCACAAAAAGCCTACTTGACAAGAGCATAGTCAACGTCAATTTCGGCTATTTAGGTCTTACATAGAATGCTTAAAAATACTTAAGTTTGACAAGACGATCAAGCCAACAAAATCCGAACATTAAAGAAAAAATATATGAAAACCATATTTGACATCGATGAAACCTTTATCAAAAGGTATATGCTAAAACTGCCCGCATAGCAAAGTATGAGAAGCGCGTTAGATTCTTTAAGGACAACAACACGCTCGAGAATACCGCCCAAAATTTTTACAGGAAAATAGGGAAAATACCAGTCACGGTAAAATCTGTCCCATCAAAAGAAGAAGTGCAGGATTATGGAATAAAACACACAATGAAAAGGCCCCTTCGATTAATAGAATATCTACAGACATGGATTCCTTAGAAGGGCAAAAGTGGGAGGTGTTAAGGCAGAAGATGTAAGATCTGCTCTCAGGAAGTCAAGCAAATGCAAGTCCCCGGGGAAGGATTAAATTCTTAGCTTCTGGTTGAATGCCTTCCCAGAGAGCCATGAACTGCTAACAAAACTTTACAACAATGCTTTGCAACAACCTAGTATGATTCCCACTTATCTACCAAAAAACAAATGAAGAAACAAATGAACCAATAAATTATAGACCAATAACCTGCTTAACAACAATGTATAAAACACTAACACGTGTCTTAACTCAAGATACCTATAGTTTTTTTAATAGAAAGTTGCATATTCCCTAATGAGCAAAAAGGATGTAACGTGTGTCCTATGGTTGTACAGATCAGCTTCTCATCAATAAGATTGTTACAAACGACACAAAAACTTGTCAATAGCCTGGATAGACTATAAAAAGTTATTGATAGTCTAACACAGCTGGATCAATAAATGTCTGGAAACGTATAAAATAGCACCTTCTCTGTGAAACTTCTTGTCTGTAAGTATGAGATCTTGGAGAACCACACTGACTTTGAACAATGACAATGAATCTCTTAATGCTGCAGATGTAAGAATTTCTTTTGGCATTTTCCAGGGGGACTCACTATCACCACTCCTCTTTTGTTTAGCCTTAATACCTCTCTCAAAATTGCTCAATGACGCGCAGTACGGATATAAAATGATTGATAAAAATATAAATCATCTCATTTACATGGATGATTTAAAGCTCTTTGCAAAAAATGACCAACGACTCAAGGGCTTACTAGCGATTGTTAAACAATTAGTGATGACATCAGAATGCAATTTGGCCTCGATAAATGTGCAAAAGCTACTTTTATCAAAGGAAAAATGACAGAAACATCTAACATTAACCTTGACCAGCAGAATGTCATAAAGGAGTTAGAACCAGCGGAGCGCTATAAATATCTAGTGGTATTTTGAGGTGATGGAATCAAATATTCAATGATGAATGAAAGGATCAGAAGAGAATGTTATCGCAGGATAGGAGCAATACTTAAGACAGAGCTGATGCAAGAAACAGGATCGAAGCGATCAATGTTTTGGCTATACCAGTCGTGATTTACAGTTTCAATATCATTAACTGGTCAATTATTGAAATATGTAATCGTGACAAAAAAATACGAAAATTGTTGACAACGCATAGAATGCACCACCCTAAGGTAGATATAGAACGACTTTATCTGCGAAAAAGAATGTGGCCGTGGACTTTTACAACTGGAATTAACAATGAAGATTGTCACAATTGGCCTAGACACCTACCTGAAAAAATCTGAGGACTGGATGTTATTATACTCAGTAATAAAACAGGGAAGGGAATATCTAAGTAAATTCCAAATACAACAAATTCTGGAATTAGACATACAAGAAACAAGCACAGAAAAAGCTAAGCGCATGAAAACCCGCGCTAAAACTGCTGCCTTAGATATTCTGAATGATAAATGGCAAGAAAAACCTCTCAATGGCAAATACCCAAAGAGTGCTAATAATACCGATGTTGATAAA
>NC_043002.1:13031801-13044301 GCF_006345805.1 Octopus sinensis
TTCCATATCTAAGCAGTGAAACCGCCCAGTTATTGACAGCTTCAATCTTATTCCGTCCGTTTAATTTCGACTTAAGAATCAGTCTCCGTCTGCCGATGTACTCCACCTCAAATCTTTCTGTCATTTATTTCTCCATCAATTTATCCATTTCCAATATCACCAAGTACTTATATTCCGTCTCTTCTATCTGCTTCATAACCTCGCCCGACGGTATCGCTAGTCCAACCATACATTTGATTTTATTTCTCTTCCGGACTAACACACCACAGAGTTCAAACTCTATTCTGATATCAGCACAGAAAGTATACACTGTATCAACGAGAGAACTGACTTAGGATTCACCTTTACCATAAAGTTTGAGGTCATCCATCAATAACAAGTGATTGACATTTTGTTGGCGTCTTTTGAATACATACTCAGCCGTTGCTTTCCTCAAAATCAGAGTTAGTGGTATCATTGCACCGTACAAAGATCAGTGGGGAAGAGAGCCTCTCCTGATTTCTATTGTCCCTAAACTTTTTCCATATGCTTTGAGTTACATCCTCCACTTCGCCATACTTTTTCCAAGCAATCGCTCAAAATTCAATACAATACTAAATAGGCTCATAGATTCCATAATCCAAGAATGTGAGATCTTATCGTACGCCTTATGATAATCGATCCATGACATGGTTAAATTAGTTTTCTTCCTCTTGCAGTCTTTAAGTTCAGTTTTGTCTATCAGGTGTCGATCCTTGGTACGCCTGCATTTACATTTGCAACCCTTCCGCTCATATGGTAGGACTCTATTTTTTTTCCAGAAATCCGTACATTGACTCTGCAACTATTCCAGTCAATAATTGCCACATAAGTGACAATCAGGATATCGGCCTGTAATTGTCGACCGTATTGCTTTTTCCGATGTTTTTCAAGCACAACACTGCCCTACTAATTGCCAATCACTCTGGTGTTACTTGGTCGGAATTTAACAAGGTGCTGAGTTGCGCAACTATTCCTGCATGGCATTCACCAAATATTTTGATCCAGTAGCCTTGAATTCCATCTAGACTAGAGGCTTTCTAGTTGCCTATTATTATTATTATTATTATTATTATTATTATTATTATTATTATTATTATTATCATTATTATTATTATTATTGAGTGAGAGAGCAGTGCATGCCATCAAAGTGACACTGGGGTAAAATATACGAAGCCCAGTATACCCATCATGACTACCCGTCTGATAAGGGTACACCAGGCACATGCATCACAACCATATGTGCGCGACATGGTGATCTCATATCAAAATAAACAGCACATGACCTTGCAGGTGGGGCCCAGTTAGAATTTTCTTCAGGTCGAGTAACCCATCCCACTCGAAAGGTCCCTGAATAAGGGTTGTTTAAGGATGTTGAACGAAACACCCATGTTTCCAGAGGTAAATTATTCAAAACCCAAAGAATCCCTCTCAACACATGGCTATGATGCTCCCCCACTACTTCTGCTCATGATCAGAGATGCACATATCGTCAGCCACCAAGGGACATGCTCAACTGGTTAAAGTCAAACAACTGACAAGCAAATCTGTGGTATTGAGCAGAATATTTGCTGTAGCCCATCTTTTATACCAAGACAAAACAATGTACATGATAACACTTCCAATCAGTTAAAATCAGAAGCCATGAGAACCACTGTCTGGTACTGCATCAGGGCATTTATTATTATTATTATTATTATTATTATTATTATTATTATCATTATTATTATTATTATTATTATTATTATTATTATTATTATTATTACCATCATTATTATTTCCATTTATTATTAGAAGGTATTATTAAATGTTGTTTAGTTTTCAACTTTTGCCTTGCACTTACGATAATCATAAATATGTGAGGGTTTAAGGGAATAGTAGGAGCAAGAGAGAGGCAGTTTGGTGAATAGATTAAATACCACAAGCCTGTAAACAGATTCGGCAAATGATGAAGAGATCAGCAATGGGCATTGCTGTGCGATAATGATATAAAAGAGGCCTCACACCCTTGGGGCAGCAAAGGTCAGATGTGTTTACTACTACTAGCGATCAATGAGAGCGCTGACCTTGGCCTTGAAAAGAAACAATTCACCTTGTTCTATCTTTAATTATTTATAGAAAAAAAACAATTATATATATATATATATATGTGTGTGTGTGGTGTGTGTGTGTGTGAGTGTGTGTGTGTGTGTGTGTGTGTGTGTGTGTGTGTGTGTGTATACTGATATCAACATCGTTAATTTTGAGCTTCTGAATTTTATTTTCTTTGAAATTTTCTTTTCTTTTCGTAAGTTTTGCTGTGGTTTACAGTTTTTGTAATTGTGCAGTTTGTATATATTGGCAGGTGCTTATCTTCTTAATTTTTATCTTCTTTTTTTTTAATTAGAAAATGTAAAAGCTTCAGTATCTCCAATTTTGTGTGAAAATTTAATCTTTTTTCTCTCTGACTACCCGAATATGTAAACATGTCTTTTATTGCGACAACACAATTGAATGCACGACAGAAAATTATCATTGTCATTATTATTGTAATTATTATTGAGTGAGAGAGCAGTGTATGCCATCAAAGTGACACTGGTATAAAATATACAAAGCCTAAGTCTGTGAGGGACCTGAGTATCGACATGAGTGATGATACCCCTTTCCAAGTGAACATTACCAGGATGGCGACAAAGTGCAGACGACTGGCTGGGTGGATCCTAAGAACATTCAGAACCAGAGATAAGGAAACCATGAAGGTCCTCTGACGGACATTCGTCCTCAGCCGCCTGGATTACTGCTCACAGCTATGGTCACCCACCAGTGTAAAATTAACAGCGGACCTTGAAGCAATCCAGAGAAGATTCACAAAGAAGATCATCTCTTTGCAACAGCTCAGTTACTGGGAAAGGTTGAAACAGCTAAGACTCTACTCCCTGGAGAGAAGACGGGAGAGGTATGCAGTAATATATGTCTGGAAGATCCTGGAAGAAATTGTGCCAAATTTTGCCATTGTAAGCTACACCAATGCTAGAACGGAACGACACTGCATAGTGCCAAAGATCCCAGCAATGCCATCACGCTTCAGGACCAGCTTCTGCAACAGCCTGGGTTTCAAGGACCCACAGCTTTTTAATATTCTGCCAAAGAGTCTGAGGAACTTGCACAAAGTAGATGTAGCGGTCTTTAAATCAAAGCTGGACATCTTCCTGTCGAGAGTACCAGATAATCCTACCTCACGGCAAGAGGTGCAAATGAGAGTAGCTATGTCAAACTCCATTCTTTACGAAGTGCCACATATTAGAGGGGGTTCTTCGCAATAACAGTGTAGCACAAAACGGCGGTGCATCAGCATGGCCCCAGCTCTGAGCTGAAACTAGGGGAAAAAAAAGCCTAATATACCCATCATGAGTACCCGTCTGATAAGGGGACACCAGGCACGTGCATCACAACCATATGTGCTCGACAGGGCGATACCATATAAGGATAAACAGCGCATGACCTTGCGGGTGGGGCCCAGTTAGAATTTTCTTCATGTCGAGTAGCCCATCCCGCTCGAAAGGTCCCTTATTATCATCATCATCATCATCATCATCATTATTATTATTATTATTATTATTATTATTATTATTATTATTAATAACCACTTGGTTTTGGGTTCATTTCCACTGCATGGCACCTTGGGCAAGTGTCTTCTACTATAGCCTCGGGCCGAACAAAGACTTGTGAGGGGATTTGGTAGATGGAAACTGAAAGAAGCCCGTCGTATATATGTATATATATATATACATATATATATGTATGCATGTGTATATGTTTGTGTGTCTGTGTTTGTCTCTCCCAACATCGCTTGACAACCGATGCTGCTGTGTTTATGTCCTCGTAACTTAGTGATTCGGGATAAGAGACCGATAGTATAAGTACTAGGCTTACAAAGAATAAGTCCTCGGGTCGATTTGCTGGACTAAAGGTGGTGCTCCAGTATGGCCACTGTCAAATGACCGAAAATAAGTAAAAGAGTAAACGAGTATTATTATTAAAACCATTATTATTTTGCAGATGCATAAAATGCGATGGCCAACGACATTTCAAAGAAGAGAAACGAAAATGAACTTAATACCTTTAGTTACTCTGTTAACTACGAAACACTACTACTACTAATACTACTACTACTACTACTATAATAATAATAATAATAATAATAATAATAATAATAATAATAATAATAATATATATTTCTTTATTGCCCACAAGGGGCTAAACATAGAGGGGACAGACAAGGACAGACAAAGGGATTAAGTCGATTACATCGACCTCAGTGCGAAGCTGGTAGTTTATTTATCGACCCTGAAAGGATGAAAGGCAAAGTCGACCTCGGCGGAATTTGAACTCAGAACGTAACGACAGACGAAATACCCCTGAGCATTTCGCCCGGCGTGCTACCGTCTTTGCCAGTTTGCCCGTGTGTTACATCAAGTTTGAAAGAGTTCCATAATAATAATAATAACACTATATCCATGGTGATAATAATAATAATAATAATAATAATAATAATAATATAATAATAATAATATAATAATAATGATAATAATAATGATAATGATAATAATAATAATAATGATAATGATAATAATAATAATATGATAATAATAATAATAATAATAATAATAATATGATAATAATAATAATGATAATAATAATGATAATAATAATAATAATGATAATAATAATAATAATAATAATAATAATAAAAACAACAACAACAACAACAACAATAATAATAATAATAATAATAATAATAATAATAAAAACAACAACAACAATAATAATAATAATAATAAAAACAACAACAACAATAATAATAATAATAATAATAGTAATAATAATAATAAACAAAAACACCAGGACTTACAAACACATATAACATACAGAAAATTGCACTACTAGGCACTGCACACATCCTACGCAGAACACTTTCCATACAATAACCATCAGAGCATCACAACAAATCACAGCACATACCCAAGGCACACAGAGCTGCGCTCGGTAGTGAAGTGAAAGCACGCTATAAAAATAAAACTACTGAATAATAAATTGAAATGTCCAGATTGCTCGGATTTAAAATGTGTTACATAATACATCATTGCTATCAAGTTAAAATTGTTCTATGCTATTATTGCTGTGAATTACAGTATGATATCATTTATTTGAATTACTGTCAGATATCTTTCACAGTTTTAAATTAAAGTATATTATCTGCGGCTGCTATAATTTAAAACATGCTATCTCTCTCTATATATAAACGGCAGTTTGTCTGTGCGTTTTCTGTGTGTCTGTTTTCTCGTACCCTCACTCTGACCACGGCTTTCAACCGATTCTGATGAAACTTGACACACACATAGCCCAATGTCATAATTCAAAACTAACGCAGCGAAAATTTTGAAAAGTTCCCCCAGTTCTGAAAAAAATCGATAAATTCGACATGGGGTCGACAATCAGAAACCCAAACCACAGACCGTCTAGGGGACGCAACTCCACCTTTTTTAACTCTCAAAAAAATTTACCATCATTTTTTTCCATTTTTTTGCTATTTTTTGGCTATAACTCTCTAAAAATGCTTTATAGTTATTTCCCTTACAAACCTGAGCAACGCCGGGCGATACTGCTAGTCGTTGATATTTATATCATTGATAGGAATTAAGGTATTATAGCTAACAATGCCATTGATTAAAACAGTTTATCTTTGATATAAGTTAACGTATACAGCATATGATTCTTAAAGGTGGCAGATGAAATTCCTCTTTGCGGAATAAAATGATCTCTAAAAGTCATAGGCTTCTTCGTATTGTCTGGCTGGAAGTAACGCGGCATTCACAGAAAAGGTTGTAGAAAATTCATCTTATGAAAGCATTTCTTGATAGCTTTCTTCGCATTTGAAAATCATCAACACTAGAGGAACATGGGAGAGTTTTATTCCGTGCAATTGTGGGCAAGGAGTGAGGATGCTTATACCTACATGTTATGAACCGTTTAAACCTAACCTTCGGTAAAAGCAACAGCATGAACAAGGCCGCTTAGCACTCTTGTTTTAGTCACTGATAACATTAGAGAGAGGGGTATCTATTCTACCCACTACTTACCGAAAGCTGAACAGTTATCTCCCCTTAGATTTTTCCACTTGTTGAATCATTTACTCATAAATTTCACACTCAACATGGACCTAAAAATTTCTTCTTAAGAAAATACGTATTTAAATAAATTTTATGCCATGAATAGCGAAAGCGAAACCGGTCGACAAACACAATACAAGATTTATTTTAAATTATATTAAAACTATGTAAAGTGTATGCATTTCCGTTCTTTAATTTATTATATATCTTACAACACAAAACTTGGGGATAATCGAAATTCCTCCCTTTCTGTTACTACTTTATACCTACATATATATATGAAGTAGGTGTTAAGTATCTCACTCAGAAGGTATCGATGATAGATGTGTCGAAACAATTGTCGTGATCAATAAAAATTCTTGTATCTTGCATCGTCTTTCATTTACCATTTATACACATGTATGTATATATACATACAGAAACACACACACACACACACACACATTATGCATACATATGCATATATAGAGGTAGAATGCACGCGCGCATGTGTGTGTGTGTCTCATGTATTTTATGAGAGTTCTTCAATCTGTGTCTTCTCAGTCTATCACAATTTCCATGTAACCTTCTTCTTGAAAGACAATTTAGTTCAAAGCAATGTTTTGTTTGATCCTTAACTCGGGGTACTTGAGCCTGGGACAATGGAACTTGGCCTGATTTTACTTAAATAATGTCATCAACTGAAAACACCCGATGGTGTTTGTCTTTTCTCAAGAGTCTTGGAAAAATATGGAGTTCCTCTTGACTAGTGTCATCTGATTGGAAGATGTTATTGTAACGTCTATGAATGTAAAGTGTTGAATATGTGTCTTTGTTGACTGTGTATGCGTGCATGTGTGAGTAGGAATATATATGCATGTATATAAATATGTGTGTCTATGTCTGTGTGTATGTATACACATTAGCACAATATATCGATATGTATATATATACACATTAATACATACGCACATATACATGCATAGATAGATAAATAAATAGATAGATTGACAGATAGATAGATAGATAAATAGATAGATAGATAGACAGACAGACAGAAAGACAGACAGACAGACAGATAGATAGATAGATAGATAGATAGATAGATAGATAGATAGATAGATAGATAGATAGACAGACAGACAGACAGATAGATAGATAGATAGATAATAGATAGATAGATAGATAGATAGATAGATAGATAGATAGATAGATAGATAGATCACGAAGCAAACACTTGTGTCTGAATACGTGGCTATGATTGTGTCACTGTGTATATATGTGTGTACGTGTGTATGTACATCTGTTAGTGTACGTGCAAAATTGTGAATGTAACACAGTGTAGGTATAGCTGTATCAATGTTTGCGTGATTGCGTGCGGCTATGCGTGCGTTTGTGCTTGTGTATGCTTGTATGTATGTATGCACAAATAGTATGAGTGTGTGGGGTGAGGTAATTTTAAGAAATTGAAGGTCAGCAATTTTCATCAAGATTTCTTCATTCCTCCTTCAATTATTACTTAATACTCACATGTGCAATCACTACAATTCCCCACTCAGCCAATTCCAACTGTCTTTTACTCTCTCTTTTTCTTTCTCTCTTTCTCTCTCTCACACACACACACACACACTACTCCCACTTACACTTACAGAGAAATCTACCAAATTTAATTTCTTTACCTCCTTCAATTTTCTTTCCACCTCACGCTGTTACTTCACTCCCCCCTCCCAACTCATATTCTCTCCATTTCTTTGAAATCTTCTCCTTGCTAATATCATTCTCCTCTCCGTACATTTACGTCCATTTTTTCTTCACTCATTTCTCTCATCCTTCCCCACTCGCTCTGTCTCTCTCTCTCTCTCTCTCTCTCTCTCTCTCTCTCTCTATCTATCTATCTATCTATCTATCTATCTATCTCTATCTCATACAACTTCATATCGACCTCTTTTCTTCCTAACATAGCTCTTCTCTTCTTGAGATTTTTTTCTTCTTGCTGCCACACATTTTAATTTTATATCTCTCCCACTAACATTCACTCCCTATGGCATCGTTTTTCTTTTCCATTTCTTTTTTCCAACTAGTTCATATACCTCCACACTATTTTCCTCTTTTGCATCTTACATTATGCATTCTATAACAATTGTTATTTATGGTGCCAGAAATTCCATTCTAGCTCTTCAATTTATCCTACACTACTCCCTTTCATCTTTCTTTCTTTCATTCTGTCTTTCTTTCTCTGTTACCCCCAATCTATGTATGTGATCTAAAAACACATACATAAGCATTTACACGAACACAAACATGCACATATCTTCAAGCAATTACAGATACGAACAATCTGTTACGCCATTCCCTTCTAGTGTATTCGGACGTGATAAGACCTTTCGCTGCAATGAAAGTCTCAAGAGAAAATTCTACACGTAGATTTGTGTAATAACGCAAACATATTGGTAGCGTGATGGCGTCATTCTCCTTCGCGTCTTAGGATTCATAGGGTCAGTTAACACAGTTTATTTCACGCTGCTCCAGTCTGCTCAGTTGGTAAAAATGAGTTATACTTGTATTTCAAAGGACCAGCCTTGTCAAATTCTGTGTCATGTTGAATCTCCCTAAGAACTACGTCAAGAGCACGTGCGTACATGTATGTTAATTTCAAGAGCAGGCTGTTCTGTTGATCGGGTTAACTGGAACCCTCGTGGTCGCAACCGATGGAGTACCAGTTATGCTAAGTAATGTCTTTGAGTCTTAGGATTCATAGAGTCAGTTAATTTACTTTACATGGCGTATACATGACCGAGATGGATTTCCCTCTGAACAGGACGCCAATCCATCGCAGGTTTACTCATCAGAAGCTGCATGGACTTGAGCAAACTCAAACGAAGTGTCTTGCTCAAGAAAACTCCGCACAGCCCAATCTGGAAACAGAAACCATAATCACAAGGTCGTGAGGTGAACACCCTAACCACAAGTCCACGCGCTTTCGCGATGTCCAGGATGCAGAAGAGAATACTTTGTCGCTTGCCATTCTGGACCGACTGCGCATCAACGTGAACGCTCAGTTAAATTCATTCATTTTCTGTTTGTTTACATTTAGATCTTTCCTTATTTCTTTATTCATTCATTTCTTTGCTTATTTTTATGAATGGAATTTGTGGGGGCGGATTGTTCTATTCATAAACTCTCTCGTTCATAAAGTTACGGAATAGTTATGTGGATAAAAGTGCACGTAGAATACTGACGCCACTAACATAACGAAATATCAACAACTTAAGCGATCGAATCTTCCTGTAGAATATCTAAGAATAACACTATATATACTTGCACACACACACACACCCACACACACACATATATATATATATATATATATATATATATATATATATATATATATTATATATATATAACAGAACTGCATAGGGGTTCGGTTGGCAGATCAGTATGAGATGCGGTCAATGAGGCCAATGAAATTAAAGAGATTTATACAAATTGGTATATAAAAGTTCATTCAACTTACCGGAAATTCTGAAATATTTCTTTGTGGAATTTATGAAAAGGCAACCAATTCAACATTTCTACTCTATAAAACGGACGTTTATTATGTGAGCATGGGCGTGCATGTACTGATATATATATATATATATATATATATATATATATATATATATATATAATATAATATGTGTGTGTGTGTGTTGTGTGTGTGTGCGTGTGTGTGTGTGTGTGTGTGAGTGTATATATACATTTGTGTGTTGGTGTATGAACAAACGCACGCATATATGTGTCTGTGCGTCTGGGTGTGGAGGTGCGTGTGTGCGTGTGTGCGCGCGTGTGTGTGTGTTTCATTCGAGTTTTAACAAGATCAGTATTAAACTGCAGAATTATTTGATAGCTTTTGTAGATAAGGAATTGATCATAATTTTACAAAACTTTGAAGTCACAGTCACTGTCACCCCTTTCTCAAAAGTTTTTACAATTGTGTACATTAAGTATATATATATATATATATATATATATATATATCGTGGGTGGCAAATTCGCAAATTTACAACTTAAAGGCAGAAATATATACGTCACTAAAGTGACAAAGTGTACTAACAAGCACAAATATTGCTAGAAATAAGAGTCAAAACAAATCAATAATCACAGCATGCACTATCTTAATTGCTGACAACGGAGGCAAGCTCCCTACAGAGCAGATATAGCCAGATCATCGATGATTTCACATTCTGATACTTACACAACTTCATGCTCATTGGTGACATATATGTGTATATATATATGTGTGTATATATATATATATATATATATGTGTGTGTGTGTGTGTGTGTGTGGTGTGTGTGTGTGTGTGTGTGTGTGTGTGTGTGTGCGTGACTGTGTGTGATTATGCTAGAAGAACACAATGCGAATTTCAAAATTACCGTAGAATAAAAAAATACCCTCTATAGATATGTTGTAGCAGATACAAATAAATATTACTATATAGATATTAGCACATGCTTCATAAAACGAAGAATATCATATCATGAAAGTTTCAACAGGTCGTAGTAAACTTATATGGTCGCTGAAAGATGAAAATATTAAATATTCATTAAAATGGGAAATTATTAATTCTGCGAAAGCTTACAAATTAGGGGACGAAAAATGCAATTTATGCCTAGAAGAACTATACCGAGTATTTACTTCGGAAAATGAATTAGTTAACACTAGAGAAAAAGTTTATATGCTTGGAGAAACAACGTCGTATTTTTTTTAATACGAATAATAGAATGCAAAAACCATGTAATTTTAGCCATTCAGCTCTCTCAAACAATAATAGTAATTAAATTGAAAAAATTTATAGAATTTATAATTAACTGTTTCATTTTATTAACCACGTGGTGCCTACTGACCTGTAATCACCCACTACTATTTCCATCACAATTTAAATAGAACAACCAATTCGAAAATCTATTTAAAATACCAAATGACTATAAGGAACGTAGAATAATTCAAAGGAAAATTGTTCAATAAATAACCACTCCTAAACGGTTGAGTAAAATTTGTAAACGTCAACAAAGACGGTTGCTGGTCCTACCAGATTTTTACACAAACACTCAGTTGTGAATAGCAACTCATCATTGAACAACATGATTTACTACTACCATTACCAAGCCTCATTCAAACTAATAACGGGGCGAATTACTCCAAGAACAGCGACGTATTTATTCACCCTGAAGAGATCGTGCAAATTATGCATAAATCCCTGCATATAAATATGCATCAATTTGCAATTGATACGATCGAAACGCGTGTCGGACAGTTATTATGAATAAACCAAGCAGAAAATCTGAATGTTCAAATTCTTCGTTTTCCTTATTATCAGTTTTGTGAGTTTACTCTCTAAGTAGTCAGGAAATAAACCGTAACATCGGATGGTAATTTTTAGGAAATGCACCTTAAAACGGAGCATCGGAAGAATCCGGCCTTGGCACTTTACATAGAGTTATCTGTCTGGATTGTCATATCCCTCCTCTTGCTATATATACACAGACATGACAAAAATAAATAGACAGCCCGTAAAACGTTTTTTTATACTTATCTTAACTTGAAAATATTTATACTGTTTATTAATGGACATTTTAATGTTTCAGGTGTTATATGTGACTGTTTAATCATGCCACGTACAAAAGAACCCTTGGAACTGACCAAATTTCAAAGAGGTCGTATTGTGGTTCAATCTAAATGACGCTGAAATTCAACGACTATTAGTGGTGAAGCGCCATGCTCACAGTGTGTTGCTACACAGAGAACTGTCTACTGTGCAGCGAAGTCTAGCACTTGCCCACTATAACAGTGTAAAATCACTACTGCAGCGATCTCTCAGGAAGATGCAGAGCACTTGGTGGGAGGATCTTGCTCGTGATGTTCAGGCTGCTGCTGATACAAATGACAGCAAGAAGCTTTACCGTCTTATGAATCGAGCTTATGGACCTAAGAGCTCCACATCAGCTCCTTTGCTTTCCAAGGAGTCTTCCACTCTGTTTACTAAATCAACAGAAATCACAGGTCGCTGGATCGAACTCTTCTCTGAACTCCTAAACCATGAGTCAGTTGTGAATGAAATAGTGATTGATACTATGAAACAAAGACCTATCATTGACTCCTTAGACTCCTCGCCATCAATACATGAAGTAATGACATCAATAAGTAAATTGAATCTTGGTAGGGCACCTGGAAAGGATGGAATTTGTGCTGAGGTCTTGCGATTTGGTGGTAATTGCATCACACAGTCCCTTCATGAACTTATTAGTGCAGTCTGTAGGGATGGTGCAATCCCTACAGACACTGACTAGGAGAACAATGCCTGTCATC
>NC_043002.1:13049301-13081801 GCF_006345805.1 Octopus sinensis
AACCTCAAAATAACTGAATTATGAGAGAAATGTTAACGATGAGAAATAACCATGGCGATGTTAATGAAGCTGGAAGTTTTAGCAAAGGTTCGCTTCCGGTGGATGTCCTGTGGAACAGCACCGCAGGCCCGGCCGTAATCAAGTTACTACTTAACCTCAATAGCGAAAGACATTAAAATTGATGAAAGAATAAACTAAATTGTTTGAAGGTTATATTAGGGTTGATCTAAGCAAAAGAGGCTATGAGAACAGGTTGTTAGGGCCCTGGAAAAATATTATCCATATGAAGAGCTGAAGGATGTGAATGGACAAGTATTGGTTGATCATATCAGACAAATTAAAACCAAAATGGGGTTAGAGAAGAAGGAAGCAGAGAAGGTTGGAATGGAAGTAAGAAAGGAGCTGTAAGGGACTACTGGTCCAGAAAAAATATCCATAGATTAGGAGAATGTACAAAGCTAGAATATGGAAGGTGGGAATCTACAATATATAGGAGACAATAGCGTTCCTCCAGCATGAGTGTCACTGGAAGAAATTAGTCCAGGACTAGCTACTTTTAATGACAGAATTCTGGAAATAATATTCCTCAGGGAAAGGAGGTTAACATCACAGATGTGGTGTGAAAGAGCAAAACTAAGATCAGAACTCAGGGAAGAGAATGGAGTTGTCTGAATGTCCCAATTAAAGAAACCACTCGGTTAACTTCCTTGGTATGTGACACTGCCTGTGTCATCACAGAGATGACAATGTTTAAAGGAAAGAAAGTAGAGACAGAAATAAACATTTTTGCCAAAGGGGAATAAAAGAAAGCATCAATACAAAGAGAATGACTCTCCCTAGATTTGAGATTTGGGTGCAGCCTGCATAAATCAAAGCTAAGCAAATAACAACAACAAATATAATAACAATAAGATCATCAATAATGATAACAACATAAACAACAACAACAACAACAATAATAATAATAACTACAATGCTCTGATGTAGTACCACGCAGCGGCTCTCAGGGCTTCTGATTTTAACTGACTGGAAGTGTTATCATGTACATTGTTCTGTCTTGGTATAAAAGATGGGCTACAACAAATATTCTGCTCAATACCAGAGATTTGCTTATCAGTTGTTTGACCTTAATCAGTTGAGTATGTCCCTTAGTGGCTGACGATATGTGCATCTCTGATCACGAGCAGAAGTAGTGGGGGTGCATCATAACCATGTGTTGAGAAGAATTCTTTGGGATTTGAATAACTCACCTCCGGAAACATGGGTGTTTCCCTCAATACGCTTAAACAACCCTTATTCATGGACCTGTTGAACGAGATGGGCGACTCGACCTAAAGAAAATTCTAACTAAAGACCACCTGCAAAGTCATGCGCTGTTTATCTTGATAATGGATCACCATATCGCCAACAAATGGTTGTGATGCATGTGCATGGTGTACCCTTATCAGACGGGTAGTCATGATGAGTATTCATGTATTTTACCCCAGTGTCACTTTGATGGCATGCACTGCTCTCTCACTCAATACTAATAGCAAAATAGGTAATAAAACAATAAATAATAATAAAGAATAACAGAAGCTAGAAGGTCTGGTTCATTAGTAGTAGTTAAAGAGAATAGAAAGATGAAGAGAATATAAACTGCCAGTTAATTGAATTTACAGTCCCAAATGATGAAAATATTAATATGAAAAGTAGAGAAAACAGTAAATTACCAGGACCTAGCTATTGAATTATAGAGACTATGGAAAGTTGGGGTAAAACGTATCCCAGTAGTTATAGGTGCATTGGGAACTATCCCTAAATATCTGAACAGATGGGTAGAGGAAATAGGTATAAAATCCAATTAATTAAGGCGGCGAGCTGGCAGAAACGTTAGCACGCCGGGCGAAATGCTTAGCGGTATTTTGTCTGCCGTTACGTTCTGAGTTCAAATTCCGCCGAGGTAGACTTTGCCTTTCATCCTTTCGGGGTCGATAAATTAAGTATCAGTTACGCACTGGGGTTGATGTAATCGACTTAATACCTGTGTCTGTCCTTGTTTGCTCCCTCTATGTTTAGCCCCTTGTGGGTAATAAAGAAATAGGTATTTCGTCTGCCGTTACGTTCTGAGTTCAAATTCCGCCGAGGTAGACTTTGGCTTTCATCCTTTCGAGGTCGATAAATTAAGTACTAGTTACGCACTGGGGTCGATGTAATCGACTTAATACCTATGTCTGTCCTTGTTTGTCCCCTCTATGTTTAGCCCCTTGTGGGTAATAAAGAAATAGGTATAAAATCCAGTTTAGGACAGCTGCAGAAAACAGTGTTATTAGGGGACAGCTAGGATTCTTAAAAAGGGTTCTTGGCATCAAGGGTTACTTGTTGCTGTCCGATCTTAGGATTCTTTTTTTTTTTCCAACAGTCTAATCTGTTGAGTGTATATGAAAATAGTAACCAGAACGACGACGACGACGACGACGACGACGATGATGATGATGATGATGATGATGATGATGATGATGATGATGATGATGATGATGATGAAGATGATAATGATGATGATGACGACGATAGACGAGCAGAAACAAAGGAGAACAAAAGTCAAGGAACACCTATTTAAGTTTATGAAAAGGTTTTAGGGATAGAAACTGGCCATTTATATAAAAAACACTTCAGAGAACATATTATGTATTCTTTGAGAATATATAAAAGGAAAACGCGTTAGTAAGAGTGACTGGTGGTATTATGAAAGTTAACGTCAGTGGGTCTCATCAAACAGTGTCATCTGTGTAAACATATGAAAGTATGGACAGAATATTTAAGACAAACACTCCTAAAGGAAGAAGAAAGAAATAAAAGGTTGTGTCAATACTTCTTTCTTTCTCTTTTATTTAATCAGAATTCTTTGGTTTAACGGGGGAACAACACTCTAAAATAGAAGTTATAATGAAAAGGGTTTGGAAATATAAGAAGTAGCGGTACAAAATGATAAGAAAAACAACGGGACCACAAGTAGTGCTAGTAATAGTAGTAGTAGTAGTAGTAGTAGAGTAGTAGTAGTAGTAGTAGTAGTAGTAGTAGTAGTAGTAGTAGACAGTTTTAGAAGCGGACTACTGCCCTTAAACTGTATTAATGCGTAACTATTCATAGAGGTGCTCTAACAGATCCAAGCTGAGTTGGGATGATCTTCATTAAACCCGCGATATACGATATATATATATATATATATATATATATATATATATATATATATATATATATATATACGTTCAGCAAAATTTAGATTCAGATGAATATGGTACTTAAGTTAAAGGCACCAGAATTTTGTATGGTATTATCCATATAAATCAAATGGGGTGATTATAATCAAAATATGCAACAAGGATATCCGAGGTAGTGTAGTACAATTATTTCATGCTACTTCATTTTATTAAACACTGTAAGTATTACATCACTTTGATGTAATTCTTACAGTGTTTAATAATATGAAGTAGCATGAAACAATTGTACTACACTACCTTGGATACCCTTGTTGCTTATTTTGAGTATATATATATATATGGGCAAAGGCGTGGCTGTGTAATAAATAACTTGCTTACCAACCACATGGTTCCGGATTCTGTTCCCCTGCGTGGCACCTTGGGCAGGTGTTTTCTACTATAGCTTCGGGCCGACCAAAGCCTTGTGAGTGGATTTGGTAGACGGAAACAGAAAGAAGCCCGTCGTATAAATGTATATATATATATATATGTATATGTGTGTGTGTGTGTGTGTGTGTATGCGTTTGTGTTTGTACCCCCCAACACCGCTTGACAACCGATGCTGGTGTGTTTACGTCACCGTAACTTAGCGGTTCGGCAAAAGAACCCGATAGAATAAGTACTAGGCTTAACAAAGAATACGTCCTGGGGTCGACTTCCTCGACTAAAGTCGGTGTTCCAGCATGGCCGCAGTCAAATGACTGAAACAAGTAAAAGAGTGAAAGAGTGAGTATGTATATATATATATATATATATATATATATATATATAGGGGCACAGGAGTGGCTGCGTAGTAAGTAGCTTGCACAATAAGTTGTTAAATACAAATCCACTTAATGAAAATACTAACATTTATTTTGTTAGCACTAACCATTCTTTAAATAATAATAACCGCAGGTTTATTGTTTCTGAAGTCAACTCCAACCACACATTCGTTTTCTTAGCATTAATTCTAAGACTAGAAACTCTATTTATCAATGTAAAATTTCTTCCGATTCTGACGTCTTTTTTTATATAGGTAGTTCTTCATCTCAGATGTCCAAAAGAATATCTAATCCTTACTCTACATTTAGGCATATCAATAAACGTAACAATACTGGGCTTAGTAAATTAATCTGGTATCTAAAAGATCATAATAAACAATTTAATTTGGAATGGAATATTCAATATTCTCTCAATTTCTTTGCTTTATTACAAAGGTAAATCTTTTTGCTTGCTTTGTATTAGTGAATTGCTTTTATCCCATTCTGCAAACATTGGCAGAAGCATACCTTTAGTTCCTATAAATGATTTCTACCATTCTACAAAATTAGACCTTTGACTGTCTTCTTACATTTCACTTCTACTAAATATATCTACTTCCATGCCTTTAAGCTTTATTCTAATTCACCTATCGCTCTATATCTCTCCACTATTAGTTTTCTGCTAATTTCTTTCTTTCTCCTTCTCTTTCTATAAACTACCTTTGACGTTATATCTACTAACGGTTTTTTTATTCATAGCGTTCGCTTCATCATATATTAACCAAGTTAATGGTTCGCGGTCCGACGTCTCCAGTGCGAGCAGTGGCGTGCCTCAAGGTTCAGTGCTTGGGCCCTTGTTGTTCTTAGTCTTCATAAATGACTTGCCCGACAACCTCACGCAACACACCCTTCTATTTGCCGACGATATCAAACTGGTCGCTCCTCGCGGTGATATAGAGGATCTTCGTCGATGCCTCCACCAAATTTGGAAGTGGTATAACGATTGGGACCTGTGTCTGAACGTGTCAAAGTGCTGTCATCTGCCTGTTGGCTCTCCTCCTGCAACTCAACTTGATTTCGAGCCGGGTCGTCTGCTGCTGGAGAGGACCGATCAGGTAAAGGACCTGGGTATCTTGGTGGATTCCTCCTTTTCGCCTTCGGCCCAGTGCATCCATGCTGCCAACAAAGCACGCGGAATTCTGTTCTTGATTCGACGGTCATTCAGAATGCTCACAGTAGCCATATTCCTACCACTCTATGTCACGCTGGTGAGTCCCATATTGGAGTATGGGATTCAAGCCTCTTCTCCTTATCTCCTCAAAGACATACAGCATCTCGAAAGAGTCCAGAAGCTGGCTACCCGCATGGTTCATGGTCTCAATAATTTGTCCTACGAAGAAAGGCTGAGGACGCTCGACCTTTATTCTCTTGAAAAACGCCGCCGCCGTGGTGATCTCATTCTCGCCCACAACATCATAAGCGGAAAGTGTAACCTCTCGAAGGAGCTGTTCTTCACTCCTGCTCCAGAGCGTCGGCTGCGGGGTCATTCCGAAAAGCTCTACCTGCGATGATTTCATCTCAATCGAAGGAGAGGAGCAATCTCCGTCCGGGTTGCGGATCCATGGAACAAGCTGCCAGACGAGATGGTGAAGATGCCGACGACCGCTTTGTTCAAAGCCTCCCTGGACCTCAAGTGGCCTGAACTCTTTACATGAACACCACCCTGTACTTAACTCCATGTCCCCCTACATGGCCTTGCTATTTGCTTTTGAGCCAATTTAACTAACTAACTAACTAACTAACTAGCATATACGCTGTCATCACATTCTGATTAAATGTCCTATTGATGTGTTTGGTTTCTTTCTTTCCCTGATGAGAAGATTGCATTGTTTTACACCATTTTATTCCTTCAGGAATAATACCAATGTTGTCTGCGAAACATATGTCGGAGGTAAAAGTATTTGAATAACACCTGCGATTAACTCCATATATTTATTTATCTATATTTTACAAAACATTACACCTAAACCAAGAGTTTCTACCTTTATAAATAGGTTGTTACATCCTTCTTACATGTGTGAATTTTTGCTACCCTGGTAACTGCTTATTCATTTTTTCCGTATTATTTGTAAACACCGGAAGGAACACACATACATTTATATGCATATATATATACATACATATATAGCATATACACATATATATATGTATATATATATATATATGTATATGCATATATATATACATACATATATAGCATATACACATATATATATGTATATATATATATGTATATGCATATATATACATACATGTGTGTATGTATGTATATACATGTTTGTGTATGTATTTATATGTGTGTATGTGTTTTTGTGTATGTATGTATGTATGTATGTATTTATGCAGCTTCGTTTGAAATTTTTATCGTTTCCCTACAGAAACACATTTAACTCACACATGGTCAGACGCCCGTGCCCCCCACATATGCACATGCTTATGCACATGTGACATACACTTATATATACATATATACACACACATACATACAAGTATACACACACATATATATGCTATAGTTACGCGCGTGTGTGTGTGCATGTGTGGGCGCTTACGTATGTATACAATTCAAAGATAACACATTTTTGACAAGCAATCTCTTTTATCTTTATTCTTTCACGTTTTTTAATGAAGTTTTAACAATAAAGTAACTATTCATGGTCAATACGTTCTGACAGATTCGAACCTAAGAACCCATGAAGCGTTTTATTATTCAGAAAGTGAACCATGTGTTGAATTACTTCAAATTCTCTCTCAACCGTCTCTTGATTTGTTAACGTTGGCTGCTATTTTCGTCAGAACATGAAAACTAATAATGAAAATATATGGTTTGCTGTGTTTTTTTTCCTGGTAATCGAAGCAAAATTCCAGTTTCTAATTGTATAGGACTTTCTCTATACAAGAGTACATCATTTGTCTCAATAATTTTAAATGCTGCGAAACGAAAAAATTTCGTTTTCTCTCAGCATTTGACATCTGGGGCTTCCCACGGTTGCACGCAGGCCTGGGCTTTTTTCGAGAAAACAAGATCTGGAGAGCATGCTTTAGGCGAATCTAAACCGCCTTGGCATTGATAATATCTGTGACAATCTGTAGGATTTGGGATTAAATGTGTTCCTTCATTCCGACATCTTTCTCCAATTTTAAGCAGATTACCTGTTAATAGAAAGACAGAAAAATTATTTCATGTAGTGTCTTCGTTTCAAATTACAAATTTTGGTACAAAGCGAGCAATTTCGGAGGAGGGGAAAACTAATTACATTGACTCAAATGCTAAACTGGTACTTATTTAATCGACCCCGAAAGGATGAAAACAAAGTTGACATTTGTTAAATTTGAACTCCGCACGTAAAGACGGACGAAATGCTCCTAAGCATGCTTTTGGTCCGGCGTACTATCAATTCTACCAACACCGCCATCTTGTTTATTTATATTGGATCAAAACACCCACCGAATTTATTTGGGGCCATGTGTAGCCCCGCTAGAGGCTAAATAAACACAGCGACCAATACCAGGTCCCTAGTGCTTCTATTAACAAATCGGAACAATGTTTAAACTAAAATAACAACAACAAACTAGTATAAACAAGAGTTTTAAACAGGACTTTCTTCAGCCGTTCGAAGATACGTCTGTCGTGTTCAGCAGTAAATATAATAATAATAATAATTTCTACTCAAGACACAAGGCCTGAAATTTGGGGGGAAGGGGCCAGTCGATTAGAGCGACCCCAGTACACAACTGGTACTTAATTTATCGATCTCGAAAGTATGAAAGGCAAAGTCGACCACGGCGGAACTCAGAACGTAGCGGCAGACGAAATACCTATTTCTTTACTACCCACAAGGGGCTAAACACAGAGGCGATAAACAAAGACAGACAGACAGATTAAGTCGATTATATCGACCCCAGTGCGTAACTGGTACTTAATTTATCGACCCCGAAAGGATTAAAGGCAAAGTTGACCTCGGCGGAATTTGAACTCAGAACGTAACGGCAGACGAAATACGGCTACGCATTTCGCCCGGCGTGCTAACGTCTCTGCCAGCTCGCCACCTTAATAATAATAATAATAATAATAATATAATAATAATAATAATAATAATAATAATGATAATGGTTTAGTTTCAATTTTTTGGCACATGTAAGCAATATTAGGAGAAGTTAGTTGATTTCATCGACCCCAGCACTTCTGTATATTTTATCAACTTCGAAAGAATGAAAAGTAAAGTTGACCCCTGCGGGATTTGAAATCAGAATGTAAAGGGACCGAAGAGATGCTGCTAAGCATTCTGTCCGATGCGGCAACAACTCTGCTTGTTGACCATAAAGAGAAATATATACATGGAAGTTACAAAGACGTGTGGCGTAAGCAAACTAAATCCACAAAAAGGATGGGAGAGAAAGAGATATGCAATATATATAACTGTGTTCGGGTCATTGTGCAGTGTGGTGTGTGTGTGTGCGTATATACATATATATATATATATATACATATATATATATATATATATATATATATAATATATATATATATATATATATATATATATATATATATATATGTATAATAATTAAATATAAAATAAATTACAAAGTGGGACAAGAACGCAAAAACACACAAAGAGACAACACAAAAAAACAGACGGGTCACTCGAAGCCTCTAATCTTCAGTCAGAACCGGGTCATCTTAGCAATTTCGGCTGTTTAATCTCGATATCACTCTGAACCGGCCAGCCCCAAGGAAATACTAAGCCACAGGCATTATGATTATATGATTAAAGGAGATAAGCGATCGGGATGGGCCTTATGTAAGGAGAGAAAATAGAAGCTAAATTGTGTTGGCGAGTGAACATATATTTACGAATCTGTCACGTGGCTTTCATTTCGATGTTGTCTTTATGTGAAGCAGTATCACTGTTCCTTAACGGTGGTCTTGGATAAAAAGGAAGATCCACTGACATAGATAAATAAATAATATTTTGTTTATATTCCACAATGAAATTTAAGGGAAATATTTTTTAATATACGGTATGACATTAAGGCGGCGAGCTGGCAGAATCGTTAGCACACAGAGAAAAACGCTTCGCAGCATTTCGTCTGTCTTTACGTGCGGGGTTCAAATTTCGCCGATGCTGACTTTACTGTTTATTTTTTCCAATCGTGCAGGAGTGAGTGGCTGTGTAATAAGTAGCTAGCTTACCAACCACATGGTTCCGGGTTCAGTCCCACTGCGTGGCACCTTGGGCAAGTGTCTTCTATTATAGCCTCGGGCCGACCAAAGCCTTGTGAGTGGATTTGGTAGACGGAAACTGAAAGAAGCCCGGCATATAAATGTATATATATATATATATGTGTGTGTGTGTGTTTATGTGTCTGTGTTTGTCCCCCCAACATCGCTTGACAACCGATGCTGGTGTGTTTACGTCTCCGTAACTTAGCGGTTCGGTAAAAAACCCCGATAGAATAAGTACTAGGTTTACAAAGAATTAGTATTGGGGTCGACTTGCTCGACTAAAGGCGGTGCTCCAGCATGGCCACAGTCAAATGACTGAAACAAGTAAAAGAGTAAAAGAGTAATCGATAAAATAAGATTCAGTTGAGGACTGGGGTCGATATAATTGACTTTACCCCTCCCGCTAAATCTCTGGTTTTGTGCCAAAATTTGAAACCAATACACTAGATAAAATTAAGGCGGTGAGCTGGTAGAATTGATAGTACGCCGGACAAAAAATATGCTTAGGAGCATTTCATCTCTATAAAAGCGAAATATCTGAAGCTGACCTGGAGTACAGAGAGCATGCCAATGAGAGTACCGCAAACAGCGACGAAAGGACTTCGTCAAGCAGAGCTGATTAATTGAGTGACGCAATTGTTAATCAAAAAATCCACCAGTTAAATGTTAGCAGAAAAATATGGATGAGTGAGAAATTTTGTAAGAAATTCAGAGAAAGAAGGGCGGAGAGAAGCATTTTGCGGGAGGAGGTTGAGAGATGATACGCAGTAAGATTCACAGAGTGGAGGCTAAATGGTCCAGTAGTTAGAGCAGCAGACTCGCGGTCGGAGGATCGCGCTTTCGATTCCCAGACAGGGCGTTATGTGTGTTTATTGAGCGAAAACGCCTAAAAGCTCCTCGACACTCCGGCAGGGGGTGGTAGCGACCTCCGTTGTACTCTTTCTTCCCGCTTCTTGAGTGACGCTGCGATGGACTGGTGTCCCGTCAAGCTGAGGGGAACACATACGCCACAGAAGGCGGGAAACCGGGCCCATGAGACCGGCTAGGCTTGAAAAGGGCGCATAAATAAAAAGATTCACAGAAAGAGTAACATGTCGAGTGGTCCTGGGTTTAAATGGCATGCATGTAAGTAATCTAGTGAAGTAGAGGCCTTTATAATACGAAGATAAGAGGCAAAGTAAGTAAAGCACCGGATTTGCTCGTGTATCAGTCGCACCCTTAATTTAGCTTTAAATCTCTATATAAAATTTTTTCCCATCATATTCAAACTTTAGCCCGGGTATAAGCCGCACACCGTTTCTTTTTTTTTTTAGTTAAAATCAAATAATACGAGTGTTACTTATACACTTGCAAATCCTGTAATATCTTTAATTCTGTCTTAATTCCAAACTCAATTTAAGTGTCTGAGATTAAGTTACCCTAAACTTGCCTTCTTAGGAATGTGCACCAGTCTGGCCAGTACTTACGGTATTCAGGTGATATCGATCGTGAACCGCAGGAGACGTTTTCAGGATATTCACAGGTGAAGTTGGTCGTCGAGAAGAAAAGGCCTTCAGGACATTTCTGCAGACCCATTGAGGTGGAATTGAAGCAGTTTATAAACTGAGCACAATTACGGGCATCTGGATTGTTGCCATTTGGGTTTCTTGCACATCGGGGATCATCTTTGAGAACGAAGAAATATCATTATTATTATTGTTGTTGTTATTATTATTATTATTATTTATTATTATTATTATTATTATTATTATTATTATTATTATCATTATTATTATTATTTCTATTATATTGTTATAATGACCATTATTATTTACTGGCTGATTCTGTGGATATTCCGAGATCTAATTGAAGACAACAACAAGAAATAATAAGAAATATAAGCTTTTAAAAGTGTGTGTGTGTGTGTGTCTGTGTCTGTATGTGTGTGTGTGTGCTTGCGCGCATGTGGGTGTATGTATACAGGACTTAAATAAAAATAATGGTAATAATGAACTTATGGTATCCAGTGCTCAGGTGCACAACATTTATTAAAAAAAAAAGTAGCCAAAACTGTATGAACAGTACATAGAATATGTACAGGATGTGAACAGTGAATATGTCTTTTAAAAAAAGAGTAAGAAGAAGAAACGGGTCTGGGGGCATCCCGTGTAATGTTGGTGAATTTTTGGAATCGTGAAAGTTTGGAAAGATGCTGTGTCTCGACAGCTAACAATTGATGGTGGGAGTTTATCCCTATTTCTTTACTGCCCACAAGGGGCTAAACACAGAGGGTACAAACAAGGACAGACAAACGGATAACGTCGATTATATCGACCCCAGTGCGTAACTGCTACTTAATTTGTCGACCCCGAAAGGATGAAAGGCAAAGTCGACCTCGGCGGAATTTGAACTCAGAACGTAACGGCAGACGAAATACGGCTACCTATTTCACTCGGCGTGCTAACGTTTCTTTCAGCTCGCCGCCTTATTTATTCCATGCTTCAGCAATTTTAATATATGTAAAGCCTAATGACATGTTTACAGGACCATAAAATATAACAATTAATGTAACAAATGATTTAAACTAATGAAATGTAATATTCTACTCATTCATTATGTGTGTGTGTGTGGCACTCCGTCGGTTACGACGACGAGGGTTCTAGTTGATCCGATCAACGGAATAGCCTGCTCGTGAAATTAAAGGGCAAGTGGCTGAACACTCCACAGACACATGTACCCTTAACATAGTTCTCAGGGAGATTCAGCGTGACAGGTACAACAGAAACAGGAAGAAAGAGTGAGAGAAAGTTGTGGTGAAAGAGTACAGCAGGGTTCACCACCATCCCCTGCCGGAGCATCGTGGAGCTTTAGGTGTTTCCGCTCAATATACACTCACAACGCCCGGTCTCAAAATCGATGACCAATGGCAAGGGGAGATAATCACACATTGCTTAGATTTATTGAGAAGCATTTTCCCCTCCATACTTTGAAGAGGTCTTAGTCCAGTAGTGTCTGGGGTCTGAAGACAAGCCGTAAAGCTAAAACTGTTATGAGCGGGAAACCCAGAGTAAACCTATAAACTGGCCCCGTTATAATATATATATATATATATATATATATATATATATATATATATATATATATATATAGTGGAGGCGCAATTGTCCAGTGGTTATGGCAGCGAACTCGCGGTCGTATGATTGCGGCTTCGATTATTATTATTATTATTATTGAGTGGGAGAGCAGTTCATGCCATCAAAGTGACACTGGGGTAAAATATACGAAGCCCAATATACCCATCATGACTACCCGTCTGATAAGGGTACACTAGGCACATGCATCACAACCATATGTGCGCGACATGGTGATCTCATATCAAGATAAACAGCGCATGACCTTGCAGGTGGGGGCCCAGGTAGAATTTTCTTCAGGTTGAGTAGCCCATCCCGCTCAAAAGGTCCTGAATAAGGGTTGTTTAAGGATATTGAAAAAACCACCCATGTTTCCGGAGGTGAATTATTCAAACCCCAAAGAATCCCTCTCAACACATGACTATGATGCTCCCCCACTACTTCTGCTCGTGATCAGAGATGCACATATCGTCAGCCACTAAGAGACATGCTCAACTGGTTAAGGTCAAACAACTGACAAGCAAATCTGTGGTATTGAGCAGAATATTTGCTGTAGCCCATCTTTTATACCAAGACAAAACAATGTACATGATAACACTTCCAATCAGTTAAGATCAGAAGCCATGAGAGCCACTGCCTGGTACTGCATTATTATTATTATTATTATTATTATTATTATTATTATTATTATTATGATTATTATTATTATTATTATTATTATTATTATTATTATTATTATTATTATTATTCAGGTCACTGCCTGGAATCGAACTCGGAAACTTGGAGTTAGTAGTGGTGTAGTGGTTAAGAGCGCGGGTTACAAACCCCAAGACTCCAGGTAGTGACCAGAATAATAATAATAATAATAATAATAATAATAATAATAATAATAATAATAATAATAATAATAATAATAAGAAGAAGAAGAAGAGAAGAAGAAGAAGAAGAAGAAGAAGAAGAAGAAGAAGAAGAAGAAGAAGAAGAAGAAGAAGAAGAAGAAGAAGAAGAAGAAGAATCACATTGAAATGAGAACCCAGGTACGAAATTTCCCACAAGACACCTGATGAAGGCTGGAGGGGATATCGGCCGAAACGTTGTGTTAACAACAAACAAGATGAGGGCAAATATACGTCAAATGTAAATAATGTAAATAATGCACATAATTCCTCATCTCGTAAATATAGAACTCTAATGTATACTGTATGACGTATTACCCTCCTTCGTCTTGTTAAACAAAACGAATTTCGATCCTTGAAAGATGAAAATTCACAGATACAACGACGCACATAATTATGTGGTTCTGTGGTAAGAAGCTTGCTTCCCATCCATATGGTTCCGAGCTCAGTCTCACGGCGTGGCACCTTAGGCAAGTGTCTAGATATATATATATATATATATAATATATATATATATATATATATAGAGAGAGAGAGAGAGAGAGAGAGAGAGAGAGATACATAGACAAACAGACAGATAGATATATAAGCTTACTTGGAAATGGATGCCTGGCGATCAATCATATAATAACACAAATAGTATATATATATATGCATATATGCATACATATATGTGTATATATGTATGCGTATATGGGTACACGGCGTCACAAAACGTAGACAACATGAAATGCGAAATACGAAATATATATATATATGTGTGTGTATGCATGCATGTATGTATGTAAGTATGTATATACACGAGGGGCTTCTTTCAGTTTCCGTTTTCCGAATCCATTCACAGGGCTTTGATGAGCCCGAAGCTATGTAACAGAAGACATTTACCCAAGGTTCCATGCTGTGTGATTGAACCGGGAACCATGTGGTTTTAGAAACAAACTTACCACACGGCCACTCCTTCACTTCGCCGATTTAAACGATATAATTATATCGCACTGCAGAAGATGTGGCCGTGTGCATAGATACAACCATAAATCTATACAGAGGTAGCGACCCTGTGTATGGATACATGTGAGATAGAAATTATGGTACATACATGACAAAGAACATAACTGATGTATTATCAAGAAGAGATACCAAAATCAGCAATGGAGAAAAATCGGTATATAAAGAAATTCTCTACTCACTGACGACAAAAAGCTTGATCCGTTTCCCACAATTGTCAAAATGACTTCCTTTCGGTACACAAGAGTAATTGTCCTGTCCTATCACTAAACCTTTCTTCGGACATGAAATGGTCTGCACAAGTTTACCGAATACACACAAATGGGACACACTGCAGTTACGAGGGTCAGCCTGCCAACTGAATCCTGACGATGGACATTTGAAATCAGTGTCTTGACCACTGCAACAGTAATTGTTCAGGCTTATTACGATGGCTACAAATGACAGGCTGATGCTGCGGAAGCCGAGGAGGTGTCCGAATTGGTAGTTATGCATTGGCACTATTTATTTCCTTCGGTCTTCCAAAAGACTGGTTCCTCTCGCTTGCTATGATTCTTATCCAACAAGGAAACCGTTTTCCTGCTGCTATATTTGTAGGGAAGGGCCAGCCTGCGTGTGTAGTTGTAATTCATGAGTGTACGTATATTTGTATGTATGTTCGTGTGTATGTGTCACATATGTATAGAAGCTGTATAATGTGATTGCACTACCCTTTGTATCTATATATGCGTGTGTACGTGCGTGTGTTTTGTGTATAAATATATGTATACATATATCCACGTATATATATATATATATGTATAAATACGCACGCACATATCATGCATAGATATATATATATATATATGCATATATATGTATAAGTATATATGTGTGTGTATGTGTATATATATATATGTATATATATACATATATATATATGTGTGTATTATGTATATATAAATACATATGTATATATATATATACATACATATGTATACATGCATGTATATATGTATATGTGTATATATATGTATATATATATGTATATATATATGTATACATATATATATATACATATATATACATATATATATGTATATATATATATATATATATAATTTACAAGTATTTGCTAAAAGTACATTTATATATGGGTGATCATGCATATGTCAACGAGTGTTCGAGGCCCACCTGTGTGTGTGTGAGAGCGCGCGCGCGTGTTGTACGTGTAAGAATATATGTGTTACTATCATCATAACAGTAATGATGATCCAATCATCTTTACTGCAGTTGTTCGATGTTGTTGTTGTTGTTGCTGTTGATGTTGTGAATACTGACATTAGACTTCTGGAAGATGAAAGAAGAGTGAAGACAGGTAGGATGGAGGTATGGAGGCGTGGTGTATACACAATGGCAAGTAAAGGTTAAATTAACAGGAACATGAAGAATGTCTCAGACTGTGATAATATTATTAGTTAGCTTACCATTAAGGAACCGAGGCTTTAAGATCTATGAAAAAGATACAGACCGATGTAGAGAATGAAGACAGCATTGTTTAATTTCACTAAATCGTAATTAAATTACATACGTTACGTGTTTGGTTTAGTGGCGTGAGCTTATATATATATATATATTCCTATATATATGTATGCATATATGTATTTATAAACACATATACACTTACAAAAAGACACACCACGCATATGTATATATATACACACACAGAACTATATATAATCAAACAGATAGATATACATATATTTGCATGCCTGTAATTATATACACGCACATCTATATACGCATCTTTGTCTATTTATCTTTCAATATATCTATTTTAATCGATGAACCTACCCCCTTTCTTTCTTTCCTCTCTCTCTCTATATATATATATACACACACACACACATACTCACATGTGTATATATATATATTATATATATATATATATATATTATATATATATATATATATATAAATACATATGTATATATATATATATATATATTATATATATAAATACATGTGTGCATGTGTGTGTGGGTGTATACGTAAATATCGAGGATCCCTTCGGACACCAAAGACCATGGGATCATAACTAGAATGTTCCCCTCCGAGGCACAAGTCCGGGCAAGGGTGTTTATGGAAGACCAGCAGTCGCCTATGCATACCAGCCTCTGCCCATCCACGTCACCGATGTTATCTAAAAGGAAGGCAAAGACCGATACAGCTTTCTACCAATGGCCTCGCAACACTTTTCTGCAGCCGAGTGAACTGGAAGAACGTGAAATAAAGTGTCTTGTTCAAGAACACAGTACACAGCCAAGTCCGAGAATCGAGCTCACCGCCTCATGATTGCAAGCCATCCGCCTTCACATATAGATAGATTGCTTAATGTGTTCAAGTATATTTGTATTTATGTTTCTATGAAAATGTTTGTGTGTGGACGAGGGTTTCCATTTGTGTATTTCTCTGCGGATGTGAATATGTGCAGATGTATGCTGGGATTAAGAGTGGATAAGCACTTTAAACCCAGTGAAACAAGCTATTAGACTAACATGACAGGGTCTTCCATTCATTGGGCTTCTCAAGAGCAGCAAATTGAGCCATCCTGTTTCTGAGCGAAGCAGCAGAGAAAGCGACTCAGTGACTTGAAATTAAGATGGTTCATACCTGGATTCATACAGCAATTTTGATTGTAATAACAGTTATTACTAGTAATAACTGTTTTCAGCTTTTCAGTCTCCTTTCCCCAAAGCCATTGCGCAATTGATAAGGCGGCGAACTGGCAGTATCGTCAGCACGCCGGGCGAAATGCTTAGCGGTATTTCCTCTGCCGTTGCGTTCTGAGTTCAAATTCCGCCGAGGTCGACTTTGCCTTTCATCCTTTCGGGATCGATTAAATAAGTACCAGTTACGCACTGGGGTCAATATAATCGACTTAATCCCTTTGTCTGTCCCCTCTATGTTTATCTCCCTGTGGGCAATACAGAAATAATTTTGACCGTTTGATAAACCTCAAGTGGGTTATCCAGACGAATGTCTCTTATGTTAAAAGATCTAAAACACCCAATGATCCCAGAGCATATCATTGATGTTATTTTCACACTATTTCCAGGAATCTAGTCTTGCACACAAAGACTTAACACAATCCCATGCATTAATTACTAATAAAGATCGACTCCCAAACGCAAAGTGCACTTCGGCAGAATTTGAACTCAGAACATACGAAACACCGCTAAATAATTTGCTCAGTGTGCTAACGACTCCGCCAGCTTGTCGCTTTAGCTTTTCTTACTAGAAATAACAGCTTTCAGATTTTCAATATCCAGTTGTTGTTTTTCCCCACCAAAGCCATTGCGCAATTCACAATGACGCCAATTGTATCATAATTGACCACTAAAATTTATATTAAAATTATGATTTTAAAAGTGTGAAAAGCAGAACTTTCTAAATATAGTGTTTTCTTCATCCACTAATCCGAAATACGTTAGAAGAGAGGAATGTCATTGCACGGTAATAAAATGAAATTATGTTTATCTTACGATACGTCATAACGGATATGTTATCTATTAAATAAGAAAGTAAATTATGATAATAATATATTATTATTGTTGTATTTAGGAGCGGTCATTTTGCCAGTTTAGCCAATAAAAACACACGCACTATATATTTGGTGTTACTTTACTTCAGCGTTATTTAATTTTTACATTAATCTTAATCTTATACAAAATGGATGACGATTAGTAAGGAGTGACACACAAATAAGAAAGAAGAAAGCAAAGGACCATTGATGCGGTCGCAGGAATGTGACGAAAGAACTCTGGTCGAAATAAATTAAGATTAATGTAAAAAATAAATATGGCTGAAGCAATGTAACACCAAATATATATAGTGCGTGTGTTTTTATTGGATAAACTGGCAAAATGACCATTCCTAAATACAACAATATATGTTTCATCACACGATTTCACATCAAAAATCTTGCAAAACAAATATATATTATTATTATTATAAATACTAAAATTATTTCATAGATTGCATACATTACAGTCTAAATGGATTTTCTTTCATGAGTATTTAGTTATTCTATCAACTGAATTACTTGCTCAATTAATTAGCATCTAAGTGGTTGAGTATCCCTGATGCATATGCACCCTTAACGTAAGCTACAGACTGAATGTGTAACATAATCTGTGTAACATAATCTGTAATAAGACTGTATCTTTGAATTATAAGCAAAAGTCTATTCTCATACACGATTTCACCCAAGGTTTAGCTCGAGCAGAAGCTAAAGCAAAAAAAAAAAGAAAAAAATAAGAGTGAAATGTTACAGAGCCGGATTGAACCTAAGACCTCGGGATTGCAAAGTAGACTTATTAACCAACCATTCAGCCATACTACGTTCGTTACTATCACATTCATAACCAAAACTTAATCGTCTACGAAAACTAAATAAATGCGCCCTTTTAAAGCCGAGCCAGGCTCATGGGCCCGGTTTCCCGGTTTCTATGGCGTATGTGTTCCCCAGCTGGACGGGACGCCAGTCCATTGCAGCGTTACTCATTTTTGCCAGCTGAGTGGACTGGAGCAACGTGAAATGAAGTGTTTTGCTCAATAACACAACGCGTCGCCCGGTCCTGGAATCGAAACCACAATCTTACGATCATGATGCTGACACCCTAACCACCAAGCCACGCGCCTCCACACATACACACACACACACACACACACATATATATATATATATATAATATATATATATATATATAATTTTATTAAACATACATGGACACTAAATGGGGACCGAATATTTATCTCGGTAGAAAGAATACTAGTCACAACAAAGACATAAGCAGAAATATGTACACATACATACATACACAAACATATATATAAATGTGTGTGTGCGCACATGCATGTGTGTGTGTGTGTGTGTGTGTGTGCTTAAGAATCAATTTCCATCGTGTAAAAACAACTATTACAGGCGTGGGATGTATTTGTCTTGATATAAAACTGCTAAATATACAAATAGCAGTAGCTAAACAGGTCTATCAGGGTTTCCATAAAGAAGATGAGGGCAGAAACCCAAACCAAAATTTGACACAACTTTCTGAATGTTTTCCATTTTGTCATATTTAAACAAACGGAACACGTTGGTGTTATGACACTTTTTCCTTTCTTGTGTGTTTGTTTATATATACAGATATACAGATATACACACACACACACACACACACACACACATACACACACACACACACACACACATATATATATATATATATATATATATATATATATATATAATTTTATTAAACATACATGGACACTAAATGGGGACCGAATATTTATCTCGGTAGAAAGAATACTAGTCACAACAAAGACATAAGCAGAAATATGTACACATACATACATACACAAACATATATATAAATGTGTGTGTGCGCACATGCATGTGTGTGTGTGTGTGTGTGGTGTGTGTGTGTGTGCTTAAGAATCAATTTCCATCGTGTAAAAACAACTATTACAGGCGTGGGATGTATTTGTCTTGATATAAAACTGCTAAATATACAAATAGCAGTAGCTAAACAGGTCTATCAGGGTTTCCATAAAGAAGATGAGGGCAGAAACCCAAACCAAAATTTGACACAACTTTCTGAATGTTTTCCATTTTGTCATATTTAAACAAACGGAACACGTTGGTGTTATGACACTTTTTCCTTTCTTGTGTGTTTGTTTATATATACAGATATACAGATATACACACACACACACACACACACACACACATACACACACACACAACACACACACACACACACACACACATTTACATACATATATACATATATTTACGCCTGTGCCTATGTATATTTATATGTGTGTGAGAGTAAATATAACTTCTTTTAAGCGGTATATAGGGTGATATTCAATTGATGCTGGATTGGCTGGTTTTTGTTCGTTTGTAGTTCGAAGTGAAGATAATAACCGCCCTCTATAGATTATCCAAAAGTGCTATTTGATAAGATTTTTGTTTCTACCCAAGAATATTACTGGTTATCGTTAGTACTGCAGTCATCTAGCTTTGGGTTAGCTTTTATCTCACAGTTCTATGGTCAAAACCATTGCAACAGTAATCATCAGTCCGATGTATTTTTACGAACAAAAGCGCATAAATTGCTCTTGATTTAGAATTTCGCTTAAGTGCGAATACCTGACGGAATTAGATATATTTTCACGATACAGAAAAGGAGGCACCATTATTGAAATTTTTTCGTTAAATGAACTTGAAGAAACATGAGCAACTTGCAATATAAAATATATTTCTTAATTAAAAATGGAGTCCAAAATTTATAAGTAAATTATGTTATATATCCTTATCCTCGGGAGTTTCTGATTAAATTATCTGCTTCTAAATGACAATTACACATAATTATGGTTTTCTGGAACTAATATATACTCATTTATATTCAAAGCTTATATTGGCTCGCCAGATAAATTCATTCGTTTCTTTCCAATATTATTTGAATTAATGCGAGAAATATTTTTATCGTAGTTTTTATGGTTTTGTTTATCTATTTTATCTATTTATACATTTGTTTATTATTTATTCATTATAGCACTTTTCATTCTCTACAACTTTTGTTTATCATCTTAATAAAATAAATAAATGCGCCCTTTTAAAGCCTAGCCAGGCTCATGGGCCCAGTTTCCTGGTTTCTATGGCGTATGTGTTCCCCAGCTGGACGGGACGCCAGTCCATCGCAGCGTTACTCATTTTTGCCAGCTGATTGGACCGGAGCAACGTGAAATGAAGTGTTTTGCTCAAGAACACAACGCATCAGTCGGTCCAGGAATCGAAACCACAATCTTACGATCATGATGCTGGCACCCTAACCACTAAGCCACGCGCCTCATCTTTAGAGCCATTATATTGGATCACCAGATAAATTCATTTGTTTCTTTCCAATGTTATTTCAATTAATACGAGAAATATTTTCATCGTAGTTTTATGGTTTTGTTTATTTATTTTATTTATTTATATATTTGTTTATTATTTAATTTTATTATAGCACTTTCCTTTCTCTACAACTTTTGCTTATCATCTTAGCAATTTTAATAAATTTTACCCCTTTTCAGGCATGTGGCGATGCAGTGCCACGCAGATAAAAACTAGCTTTTCCAATACCTGCTTCTATTCCCTTTCACTCAAGTTTCCAAAGCTGACAAAGCCGCTCAAATCCTTTGTGCTGTGTACGGAGTAGGTCCTATTAATGAAACACAGCGCACAGAAATTTATGTACGGAGTAGGTCCTATTAATGAAACACAGCGCACAGAAATTTTGTTTTCACGTTTCAAGACGAGAAGATTCAACATCACAATGTCTTCGAGTTTTGGTCGACCTGTTCAGTCCAATAAGGATCGATTGAAGAAATTCATCCAAGAGGATCCGCCCCAATCCACTTAGGAATTGAACCAGTAGATGGGATATTCTCGTAATACTCTCAACCGTCACCTCCATTCGATGTCCAAGGTACAGAAACTTGGTCACGTGTAGCTAATTCAAGCAAAAATGCTATTCAAGAGTTCAGATGGGGACGTCCACCATATCCACCGTATTCTTCTAATGTAACGCCCTTACATTATTACCTTTATCACCCGCTTTCCAACAGTCTTCGTGGCGTTTTATTCAACAGCGATATGGAAACGAAAATGTGGCCCAATGAATTCTTGGAGTCAAGAATCAGTAATTTCTACTGTCAAAGCATTACCAAGCGAGTGGAACATTGACAAGAAGTCATAAATAATGAAGGAAAATATATTATTGATAAAATTGTTGTTAGAAAATAATAATTGAAATTAATGGGGGAAAAAAGCGAACAGAATTTATGTGAAAGCCCAGGCCGAATATTTTTACCCTTTTTTTTTTACAATAAAGTATATTTATAAAATCACTGGTATTACTAAATTTATTTGAACTTCGTTAAAATTGACGCAGTATGATTAATCTCTATATATAATAATGGTTTCAAATTTTGGCACAGGGCCAAAATTTCAGGGGAGGGTGTAAGTCGATTAAATCGACACTAGTGCGCAGTTGGTACTTATTTTATCGACCCCAATGATTTATAAAGATCTAATTATTAATGTGGAAAAATTATCAGAAAGGTCATTTCTATTCTTTTTTTCAAATATATAATACTCTACCAAGGACTTCCTATTTCTTATTCTACACATTCTCGCTCTCTCACACTCTCTCTCTCACTCTCTCTCTCTCTCTCTCTCTCTCACTCTCTCTGTATATATATATATGTATATATAGGTGTGGGCGTGGCTGTATGGTAAGAAGCTAGCTTCCGAACCACATGGTTCCGGATTCAGTCCCCCTGCTATAGACTCGGGCAGACCAAAGCCTTGTGAGTGGATTTGCTAGACGGAAACTAATCATCCACACACGCACACATTACAGACGCACTAACGTACACACGTATAGAACCACACGTCGATGTCACTAGCCCTTCCACACACACACAATAATAGCCCGGTCTCACGTCATTTCCGCCCTATCGGTCATTCATTACAACACCTGTCTGTATCTAGATTGTCTTTGCACAGAAGCCATCCGGACTCCCACCCTCGCCGTGAATAGGAATTAATATTCTGTCTTCGCTCCTTTGTGTCATATGGGCTCAACTCCCCTCCTCTCTTCATCTGAGCCCCCTCCTCTCCTCTATTCATCTGACACCTACTTCCTTTCTTCACTCTTACCCACCTTTCCTCTCCTCTTTTGCTCTGACACATACTTCCTCTCTTCACTCCTACCCACCTTCTCTCTTCATTGATATCCCTTTCATCCACATCACACCTCCATACCCCACCCCACATGTCGCACACTTACATACCCTACCCCTACTCCACACCTCCATCCCCATATTCTCACCTCCACATCCTCACCCCACATCAACACCCCGCCCACACATCCCCACACTCCACACCACATACCACCATATTACCACACCACATCACACCACGTCACCCCACTCCACCCACAATAGCACTGACCACTTCCCAGCACCCATACCACAGACCGTCATCCGCACACCTACGCACCATCATCCACACACCCACACATTACAGACGCACACAATTACACACGCACACATCCACATGTCAAAGTCACTAGACTATATCTACACACTCTCACATGCACACACGCACGCACATCTTCGTCTTGAGATAACCAGTACTTTATCATCTCCCCTTCTTCCGGGATCTCCTGTCAAACTATTTTTCCCAGCCAGCCGCTAACTCCACAAGCAGTAATGCATACATAAACGGTAATACATACATAAGCATTGGAATTGATAAATCAATAAATGCCTCCCCTTAACCACTAATACTCATAACTGTTCAATTCAACGTTATATGCTTCTAAAACTCACTGATACAAGCGACATATGGCCCCTTACAGCATATATCTATTGTTTACCTTTTTACTGTGAAGGGGCATGGCTCAGTGGTTAGGGCTTTGAACTTACGACCATGAGCTTGTGAGTTCGAATCCTGGACCTGGCAGCGTGTTGTGTTCTTGAGCAAGGCACTTTATTTCACGCTGGTCCAGTTCACTCAACCGTACAAATGGGTTGCGACATCACTTGTGCCAAGCTGTATCGGTCTTTGGCTTTCCCTTGGACAACATCAGTGGTGTGGAGCAAGGAGGCTGGTATGCATGGGCGGCTGGTGGTTTTCCATAAACAACCTTGCCCGGACTTGTGCCTCGGAGGGTAACTTTCTAGGTGCAATTCCATGGTCATTTCTTACCGAAAGGGTGTCTCCGACCTTTTTCCGACAGCGAGTAACGGTTTCTTAATGGCCAGCCATCTGTTTTTGAAAATTGACTGACCAATAGTCAGTCATTTGACTGACCAATAGACAGACTCTTACTGTCCAGTCCAGTCTTACTCCAGACCTGGGATTGTTTCAGGTATACTGCCTACTTATAATAATTAATAAAATGCATAGGAAATCAATCAATAGTAAATTATAGTCAACTGTTATTGTTTAGTTCTATAACTACTGGTATTTCTAATTATATTTCTTACTTTTTACTTTATTTTTTGACTTAGCCAATTTGCTCATTTAGTTATTATATATTAACCCACACCTCACCACCCCCAGTATATTGGAATTTACCACTTGATATTATAGGTACGCCTTATTCTATTTCTAAATTCCAACCGGTCGAATGTTTCACAGTGGTTCCGCATGTAGCACCGATTGATTATCACCGTCTCACTTTCTCTTTTTTCTTCTTTTTCTTCGTGCTTATATTTACTTTTCCGCTCTGATGAAGTTTCGTGATTCAGTTTAATATAACTAATTACCTACAATGATAACTGTTTGTTCCTTCTCGAGAAACGCCTGGCTCATTAGGGCCGGTTTCCCGGTTTCCTTGGCGTATAGGTTTCCCACCTAGACGGGACGCCGGTCCGTCGCAGGTGAGCTGCAAGATGCAGGAGGAAAGAGTGAGAGAAAGTTGTGGCGAAAGAGCAAAAGTTCGCCATTACCTTCTGCCGGAGCCGTGTGGAGCTTAGGTGTTTTCGCTCATAAACACACACATCGCCCGGTCTGAGATTCGAACTCGCGATCCCTCGACCACGAGTCCGCTGCTCTAACCACTAGGCCATGTGCCTCCACACAATGATAACTATTATCACTATTACTGTGGTGGTTAAAACTGAGGACCACGCTAACAGAAACAGCTGTAAGTTGAGATTCTGTCATTTTGTAATTAATTAATGAATGACAGTTGATTAAATCAATTTTTATTCATCAATTGTATTTCCATTTTCTGTTTTCCTTATACGTAGATTTGAGTGTGTGTGTGTGTGTTTGAGTGTGTCTCTGTGTGTGTGTGTGTGTCTGTGTCTGTGTCTGTGTCTGTGTGTGTTTGTGTGAGTGAGTGTGTGAGTGTGTGTGTTTGTGTGTCTGTGTTTCTCCCCACCACCATCGCTTGAGAAGCGAATTTGGTGTGTTTACCTCCCCGTGACTTAGGGGTTCGGCAAAACAGACCTGATAGAATAAGTACTAGGCTTGCAATGAATAAGTCCTGGGGTCTTATTTTGTTCGACTAAAGGCGGTGCTCCAGCATGACCGCAGTGAACTGACTGAAAGAAGTAAAGGAATAAAAGAATAAAATACATATATATACATATATATATATACACATATATATATACACATATATTATATATATTATACACATATATATATACACATATATATATATATATATATATATATATACACATATATATATATACATATATTTACACACACACACACATGTATAAACATACATAAATGCACACACACACATACACACTTGCGTGCCTATGTAAAGCTAGTGCTTCCATACCTCCCTTAATCAGCTGTTTGTCAATTTTATCCTTCTACTTGAAACTATAGTTATGACTGTATGTGATGGAAACTGTGTGTTTGTGTCATATACAGAATACTCTCTCTCTCTCTCTCTCTCTCTGTTTCCCTCTCTCATTCACTCACTCTATCTCTCTGTTCTCTCTCTCTCTCTCTGTTTCTCTCTCTCTCTCTCTCCCTCTGTCTTTCTCCATCTCTCTCTCTTTTTCTCTACCTACCTACCTACCTACCTATCTATCTATATATCTATCTATCTATTATTCTATCTATCTATCCCACACTATTCGATGTAAAAGATGACATGAGAAATATGCAAATATTTTTAAAAGGATATTCGAATGCATACCAATTTAAAAGAAAATCATTTTTCTTTCAATACTTTCTCCTTTTAGTCTTATGATTTAAAAGCTCAAACAAACAAACAAACAGCGAGTGTTTTATCACATATGGTGTTTTACAAAGCTTAACAATAAAAATCACCTCCTTATGATCAATGGCACACATGTTTATCGTTCAAAACGGTTTTTACTTACCTAACAACACCATCTGCTTTAAAACCATTAATACTTTAAGTCCTTTAATCACCATCTTTCAGTATGTGTATTCGTAATCACCCCCAAACATCGTCTAACTAGGAATTGCTTGTGGCACGAAATAGCTAGAGGAAAACAGCGAAGTTACACACAAATACACGCTTACAAATATATAGAGATAGGTATGTGTGCTAGTGTAGGACATTTAACCCCATAGACAATAACCGTTCCCTCTCCAAGGACAATTACATCTGGGGACAACAAATGATGGTCTAAAAGTTCTTAATATTAGGTCTGTCCGGAAAGTTCGTGCCGATTTATAGCAGCTTAAACTTCGTCTTATTTTAGAACATGGTTGAGTCCATAAAATAGGATTTAACTACACCTCCATTTAGAGCAGAGTTTAAGCTATTTTTTCGTGGAAGAAGGTTTATGTTCCTTTAACCTGTGTTAATTCTGTAACCCTTTAAAATGGAAAATAAGAAAGTTCATTTTCGGCATTTGATGCTTTGGGAACCAGATAAAAATTGCTGCAGCTCAGCCGGGATGTGTTACCCCACCCTCCATATTCACCAGATATTGCTCCTTCGGATTTCCATTTATTCAGGTGTCTGCAGAATAGTCTTAATGGTAAAAATTTCAATTCCTTGGATGATGTAAAAAGATACCTTGATGAATTATTTGCCATGAAACCACCTCAATTCTGAGAAGTGGGTATTTTCAAGTTAAAGGAAAGATAGAGACGCATTGTGCAACAAAATGGTTCATATTTGGTTGATTAAAAATGTAATAGCAAGTATTTATTGACCTTTTTCTTTCCTTTAAAAATCAGCACGAACTTTCCGGACAATCCAATATATTGGAGAGGGAGTAATTAACCAAGGCACTGACTTTGCTGACAACTTCGCTCTTATCAGTGATTCTCTCTCCAGTGCCCAGTCTCTTTTGCAATCTCTTGAACAAGCCTCAAATTGTGTAGGTCTTTACCTCAATGAGGCCAAGACTGAATACATAAACAAGTGCCTGTCCAACAGTGATTGCATCATCCATACTCTCAACAATGCGCCCTTAAATATGGTTTCTGATTACAAATATCTTGGGTCATACATATCATCATCTGGAAAAGACTTTCTAACTAGAAAGGGTATGGCTGGTCAGCCTGTAATGACATGCATAAGATCTGGTCATCAAATCTAAGTAGAGACTTCAAACTTGAAATCTTCAAAGCCACAGTCGAACCAATTCTACTATATGGCTCAGAAACCTGGACGTTATCAAAGAAGCTTGAGAGGCGGTTGGATGGAACCTACACTCGCCTCCTTATGAGGGCTAAAAATCTCTCGTGGAAGCGCCATCCAACCAAAATGCAAATATATGGGAAACTACACCTGTCATCTTGTGAAAGGTTAGAGAGTCCAGTTTGCTGGACATTGTTGTAGAGAGCTAAAAAAGAGGTAATTTCTACTCTTCTCCTCGGAAGCCATCTACTGCAATACCAGAGGCGCACACTCTCCTACCCTGATGTAATCTCCAGGGATAAGGCATCAGCAACAGGACCTCCGTAATGCTATGATGGACCGTGAAGTCTGGCGTAGCGTGGTAAATTCCATTGTCTCGACCACGGTCGAACAATGATCATGATGATGATGTAATGAAACAAAGAGTGTAATTGTTCTAGGAGATAGTTATAGTCGGGGCTATTGTCCTATGGGGAATAATTGTCCTGATACGATATGTGTGTGTGTGTGTGCGCGCGTGTGAGTGTTCGTTTGTGCGTGCATGTGTGTGTACATATATACTTCGTGTCCTACAAATGTATCACAATTCAGCATATGATAAGTCATGTAGTTTGCATTTCTTTGTAGTGTTAAGCCATTAGAAATAATCTTTTCTACTATTTCAGGCACAAGGCCTAAAATTTTCGAGGGAGGAGACCAGTCGCTTTCATCGACTCCAGCGTTTCACTGGTACTTAATTTATCGACCCCGATAGGACAGAAGGCTAAGTCGAACTCGGCGGAATTTGAACTCAGAACTTAGTGACGGACGAAATACCAATTTATTTACTACCCATAAGGGGCTACACACAGAGGGAACAAACAAGGACAGACAAACGGATTAAGTCGATTATATCGACTCCAGTGCGTAACTGGTACTTATTTAATCGACCTCGAAAGGATGGAAGGCAAAGTCGACCTCGGCGGAATTTGAACTCGGAACGTAGCGATGGACGAAATAACAATTTATTTACTACCCACAAGGGGCTACACACAGAGTGGACAAACAAGGACAGACAAACGGATTAAGTCGATTATATCGACACCAATGCGTAACTGATACTTATTTAATCGACCCTGAAGGATGACAGGCTAAGTCGACCTCGGCAGAATTTGAACTCAGAACGTGGCGGCAGACGAAATTTCACTAAGCATTTTGTCCGGCGTATACCATTAGGAGGAGCAAAGCTATGATTTGAACAATGTGTGAATACATTCTGGGGACACCTGTATAGTTTAGATAACTTAGATTGTTTTTTTTTTTCCATTAACGGCCCCGGTCATGATTAACTGAATTCTTATTTCTTTTATTGCCCACAAAGGGCTAAACATAGTGGAGACAAATAAGGACAGACAAAGGGATTAAGTCGATTACGACGATCCCAGTGCGTAACTGGTACTTAATTTATCGACCCCGAAAGGATGAAAGGCAAAGTCGACCTCGGCGGAATTTGAAAGCAGAACGTAGCGGCAGATGAAATACCTCTAAGCTTTTACCCGGCGTATACCATTAGAAATAATGAAGGGAGCAAAGCTATGATTTGAACAATGTGCGAATACATTTTGTGAACACTCTTTATAGTTTAGATAACTTAGATTGATTTTTTTTTCCATTAACGGCCCCGACCATGATTAACTTAAATCTGCCACAGAGTTTTAGAATTAATGCAGCTGGATAAGATAAGCTGCTGGTGACAGATGTTAATCTCTGCATGGATAAAATACGTAGTAAAAAGCCATACGTGATTCAACAAAACTTAACACTTTCGACTAAACCCACGTGATTTAATATATGTCAGATAATTTTTATTATGATACAGCACCAAACTTGAGTCCTCCAAAATGGCCAGATTTAAATTTCATGGATTACTACGTTTGGAACATTGTTCAAAGGGAGGTAACTGATATTTTTACATCGCCATAGCTTCATTGAAGGTCACCATTCTCCAGGCAACTTCGAAAATGAATAGAGATCACTTAAGGACCATCAAAGCTGAAAGCAGAGTCATAGAATAATCTTATAAGAAAGCTTATCGAGAAAGTGAACACGTTTTTATTAAAATACATTTAATTTTATCTTGAGTTGCTTTATCAAATTATCAAATATGTTCTCAAATACCTCTTGCACCGTTTAGTAAAAGAATAATATATGCTACTACGCCATACTTGTTTTCAATGAGCCTATCATTGTGTGTGTGTGTGTGTTGTGTGTGTGTGTGTGTGTGTGCGCGCGCCTGTGTGTGTGATTGGGTGTATGTGCCCGAACGTAGATATACGCGGTTGGTGCCCAAGGGGACAGTATGCCTACTGGAAATAAGAGACCCGTCCGTGGTCTTTGTCAAGGCATCCCTCTAAAAGGAGGCTAACCCGCATATGAAACCCGCTTCTCTGCTGAGCTGGATATCTTGCACTTTGCTTCTCTCAGCTTTTTCGTATTGCTAGTGACAACCGTTTTGATGTTTGGTTATGTGTATGAATGTATGTATGTATACTCTTTTGCTCTTTTACTTGTTTCAGGCATTTGACTGTGGCCACGCTGGAGCACCGGCTATAGTCGAGCAAATCGATCCCCGGAATTATTCATTGTAAGCCTAGTACTTATTCTATGGGTCTCTTTTTGTCGAACCGCTAAGTTACGGGGACGTAAGCACACCAGCATCGGTTGTCGAGTGATGGGGGGGAACAAACACAGACACACAAACATATATACACACATATACACATACACACACACATATATATATACATATATACGACGGGCTTCTTTCAGCTTCCGTCTACTAAATCCACTCACAAGGCTTTGGTCTGTCCGAGGCTATAGCAGAAGACACTTGCCCAAGGTACAACCCAGTGGGACTGAACCCGGAATCATGTGGTTGGTAAGCTAGCTACTTATCACACAGCCACTCCTGCGCCTATGAGCATGAACGTCGAAATAAATATCAATGGAAATAGTAGTTATGATGCCTGTGCCGGTGGCACATTAAAGCACTATCCGAACGTGGCCGATGCCAGCGACGCCCCGACTGGCTTCTGTACCGGTGGCACATAAAAAGCACCATCCGAACGTGGCCGATGCCAGCGCCGCCCCGACTGGCCCCTGTGCCGGTGGCACGTGAAAAAGACCATCCGAACGTTGCCAGCGTCGCCTTGGCTGGCTTCCGTGCCGCTGGCACGTTAAAAGCTCCAACCGATCGTGACCGATGTCGGACCCCCCCCTGGCACCTGTGCAGGTGGCACGTAAAAAGCACCCACTACACTCGCGGAGTGGTTGGCGTTAGGAAGGGCATCCAGCCGTAGAAACTCTGCCAGATCAGACTGGAGCCTGGAGTAGCCCCTGGCTTCCCAGACCCCGGTCGAACCGTCCAACCCGTGCTAGCGCGGAAAACGGACGTTAAACGATGATGATGATGATGATGATGATGATATATATATATATATATATATATATATATATATATCTATATATATATATATATATATATATGTATACATATATACATGCATGTGTATACATACAACGTTCACACACACACACTTATATTTTATATGTAAATAAATATGTATGTGCGTATATGTATGCATGCAGGGCTGGGGGAGTGAGCGGAAATTTCGTCTGGCGATTATGAGCATCCAAATTCGATTCCATGGCCTAGCATGTCGTTTTACGATAGTATCATATGCCATAGACTCGAGATGATGAGAAGTCTTGCGAATGATATACGGGAGACAGAAATTCTACGGGTGGGCCATCAAATGGGTTGGACCTGAAATTCAAAACTCCAGTCATGCCACATTGTGTCTTTTGACATTCTGCACGAGAGCTGCGTTAAGAAACAACATATATATATATACACACATACATACATGCATATACATATACACATACATATACATATACATATATATATATATGTATGTGTGTGTATATATATATATAATATATATATATATATATACGCACACCCACCCACATATATGTGCGTACTTGTATATATACAACATATATATGTACATGTGTATATAATATATATATATATATATATATAGAGAGAGAGAGAGAGGGAGAGAGAGAGATAAATACACATACATATACTCCTGTACATGCGTATATATACACATGTAAATGTCAGTGCGCATGCGTTTGTGTGGTTCTGTGTGCGTCTGTTTTCTTTGACTCTATACCTGTGTGTTTATGTGTTTGTTTGAAACATGAGTATGTAACTATACAAGTAACGGGAATATTTAATCTTGTCTGTGTTGTGCCTATATATATTTGCATACGTTTGCCTTTATTTGCCTTTGTACCACTAATATACATACATACATACATACATACATACATATATATATATATATATATACACACATACATACGTATATGTGTAAGTGTATGTATGTGTACGTGTGTGTGTGTGGTGAGATGTGTGCGTATTCGTTATGTGTGGGGATGTGTTTACGTATGTTTGTCTTTGGCGGAGCTAACAGTGAAGTCTACGTTATGTTTACGCCAATCTAATATTTCAACAGGTTTCTACGACTCAGCATGAATAACGTCACTTTCATCCAGTTTACATGCATCAGTCACGTGCTTCAGTACTTAGGTAGGAAGGTAGGTGGGTAGGTAGGTAGGTAGGTAGATAGATAGATAGAGATAGATAGATAGATAGATAGATGATGGATGGATAGATAGATAGATAGATAGATAGATAGATAGATAGATAGATAGATAGATAGATAGATAGATAGATATGTTTCTTTATTAGCCACACAGGGCTGCACACAGATAGAACAAATTACAAGGTAGAGCTTTTCTTTTGAAGGTTTAAAAAATAAAAAAATTAAAAAATAAAAAAATAAAAAAATAAAATAAAAATAAAATAAAAAAGGGGGGGCGATCAAAAGGGATCGTAAAAGGAGAGAAAGAGGACAAAAAAAGGGGGGGTTAAAAAAAGGGGGAGAGGAAAAAAATTGATCAATAGGGAT
>NC_043002.1:13086801-13109301 GCF_006345805.1 Octopus sinensis
GACGAAATCCCGCTCAAATTTCGCCCGTCGTCCTAACGATTTTACCTGCTCGCAGCCTGAATAATAATAATAATGAGGAGGAGGAGGATAATGATATTATTATTATTATTATTATTATTATTATTATTATTATTATTATTATTAATTACATGGAACAAAAAGGGGCTGCAATAAGGGTGGAACACTTGCAGAAAACAGCACTGCCTGGAACTGCTCAAATACTCCGGATGGTGCTCGAAAAATAAGGGGTGTTACCTTAGTTCGCTAGTAATGAACAGCTGGAACCATAGTACAACTTCAGCGTTAGAAGCTGTGCAAAGACAATAAATAATAATGATAATAAAAATCCTTTCTACAGGAGGCACAAGGCCTCAAAATTGTGGGGAGGGATTAAGTCGATTACTTCGACCCCAGTGCGTAACTAGTACTTATTTAATCGACCCCGAATAGATGAAAGCGAAAGTCGACCCAGGCGGAATTTGAACTCAGAATGTAGCGGCAGATGAAATGTCGCTAAGCATTTCGCCCGGCGCGCTAACGATTCTGCCAGATCACCACCTAAAATATTATTATTATTATTTATTATTATTATTATTATTATTATTATTATTATTATTATGATCACCATCATCATAATCATCATCATCATCATCATCATCATCCTCGTCATCATCATCATCATTATTAACAATGATAATAAAAATAGGAAGTAGTAGTAGTAGTAGTAGTAGTAGTAGTAGTAGCAGCAGCAGCAGCAGCAGCAGCAGCAGGGAAACGGAACTGCAAGGTACTGCACACATCTTGCACAGATTATTGTGAACACAATGGAAAAATAGTACACGTAACTCCACACCCAAATTACACACACATACACACACACAGACGAAGACATACAGATATGTACATTCACACGTAAAGTACACATAGAGAACTGCAATGTAATATGCAGCAATGAAAGGACACAACATCAATAGAAAAATATTGTTTTTAAAAGAAGCGATGATCAAATATGAAAAGTTTACGATGTTTGAACGATCAGCCTATGCACAAAAAAGACGTTCGCTTTCAAGTCTTGTCAATGCACTAAGTGACCCGGCCTTCGAAATAGAAACAGAAGGTGGAGACATTCATGCCTTCATCAAAAGGATCAGTGGGCGGGAAGCAGGCAGTCTTTTTAATCCTTTTCGTTAAAGGTTTCTATCCATCTATCTATCAATCTGTCTGTCTGTCAATGTGTTTGTCTGTTAATCTGTTTGTCTATCTGTCTGTCGATCTCTCTCTGTCTTTCTCTGAGTGTGTGTGTGTGTGGTGTGTGTGTGTGTGAGTATGTGCGCGCGCATGTGAGTGTGTGAGTATGTGTGTGTGCGCATGTGTGTGTGTGAGTATGTGTGTGTGCGCGTGCAAATAGATAGATAGATAGATAGATAGATAGATAGATAGATAGATAGATAGATAGATAGATAGATAGATAGATAGATAGATAGATAGATAGATAGATATGAGGTACGTTCAAAAAGTTACCAACTTATTTTTCCAACCAAAACTAAAATCGCTTGAGCAAAATATTTTGGTTGGAAGGTGATGGCACCCTCCATGCACATGGCTGAAAACTTTCGCACCGATACGTCGCGTCAGCTCCAGACTGAAACATCTGGAGTACAGACGTATAGTGCACGCTCGATGGATTTTTGTTTTCACGCAAGATGGCGGAGCGCATCGAGCAGAGACCATAAACCAACGTCTCATTACCAATGATGATGATCTTCATGGAGTCTTGGTCGAGGTTTGCACCGTCTATCATGTCTTGAACGATTTCCATGCGTAGTTGCTTCCACTGCTCCGCCAGCATCTCGGGGACGAATTTTTTCCGACACTCCGCATCCACAAATCTTCTTTTAAACCGGGGTACACTGTTCCTGTGCTTTTTCTCACTACATGAGTAATTTCCTGGATTGTTACACAACCGTCTTCCATGACTATTCGCCAAACCTTCTCAATCGGTTTCTTGTTTCGGCTTCTGAACGGTCTGCCTGAGCGCGCCTCGCTCTCCACTGAGATGCAACCATGTTCGAAGCGGCTGTACCACTCTTTCATCTAAGTTTTACCCATGACATCATCGCCAAAAGCCTGCTGAATCTTCTGGACGGTTTGTGCTTGAGTATCACCAAGGTTTTGGCATAACTTGATGCAATATCTCTGTTCGATGCATTTGGTGAAAACGAAAATCCGACGACCGTGCACTACACGTACAGCTTTCCTCCTTGTGTATTTTGACAAATATAGATTATTGTTGAATTTTCTCTAGTTTTCTATCTGGTTGTTTAAGCTATTTCTCTGTTCTTATTAATTTATTTTTTTGTTATTTACCTCGTTGTAGCTTTTCTTATGCCGCTACTGTTATCGCTATGGTACTTGGATATATATATATTTTTGCAGTTGCTGCTTTTCCTTAAGTCCCATCTAAGGATTGTCATTCCTTTAATTTTCATCTTTTGACTGACTTGTACATTCGGTAATTTGGTGTTCTGTTTGTCATGGCAAAGCTAAACCCTTAGGCTTTAGAACCAAACTTCCCTGAAACACTACCTAATGTACTCTTTGATAATTTCCCATTCTCTAGCATTTTCCGACGCTTTCTAGTCGCCCTCGGCATTTTCCTCATACAAGACATCGAAGATTCCTGATGCTATATCTGTATGTCTTTAAGAGTTTTTCTGTGTTTAAAATCTTGGTAGCAAGATTTCTTCAACATATCCTTTTAAGGCCTGTAATAAACGTTGCTGTTATTGTTGCTATGAGTATTTTAATTTTGCTTATATTCTTGTCACTATAGCTGCCACAAAAGCTGCTGCTATTACTGCGACTGAGATTGCTGCAGTCTAGGTTTTGGTAACAGGGATTTAAGCTGAGCGTTTTCTTTCTTGAGTCAGAAAGCACTGAAGTTACCTGTTCTATAATCACTCACGTCGTCTCTCACTTTTCGAAATAAATATAACAAAGGATTCCAAGTACATCGTCCAATGAACTCAACATTTGAAACTACAATAACATTACTCTTCACAATTACTGGCAGTTGAACTTGAGTCATGTAATTCTCCTGTATCCTTCAAATATTATCATTATTCCATCTGGGATTTTTGTGAGGCTACATATTGGTGAAGGTCCGTTTGTCTGGACAACGTCTCGTATAGAGCGGAATCCCCACAGAATGCTGGATCATACCTGTAGATGTGGGCGCTGGTTCGGAATCCGTGCTCGCGGCAGCAGAAGTTACTTTCCACCTGTATTTCCCTTTGTATTCATGCAATGACGTCAGACTTCTGATCGTAGCGGCGGCCACACTACTTTTTGCTAATCTTAAATGAAAAGAACCTTTATTTTCATTCTTAGCATTATTAAACAATTGTTTCACCACGATCAACCACGAGTATTATGATGACATAATTGATATCTATAAATGTTTTTAAGGAAAATATTTTTTTACAAAATACACCTATGTAACTGTGGGCGTTCTCAAAAGAAAAACAGTTCTTCAATAATGTGTGTCATTTCTCTCAAAAGGAATTAAACCGGTCCCTTTCCAGACAAAGATGTCAAAAAGCGGGTGAAACATGGAAGGACAGAGATCCATGGTTATCATAGGAAATAATAATAATAATTATATTGTTATTATTATGTTATTATTATATAATCATATTATTATTATTATTATTATTATTATTATTATTATTATTATTATTATTATTATCATTATTATTTTTATTATTATTATTATTGAAGGGCGACGAAATAGCAGAATGGTTAGCACACTGGACGAAATGCTTTACTGTTCTGCGTTCAAATTCCGCCGAGGTCGACTTTACTTTTCATCCTTTTGGGGTCGATTAAATAAGTACCAGTTACGCACTGGGGTCGATACAATCGACTTAATCCGTTTGTCTGTCCTTGTTTGTCCTCTCTGTGTTTAGCCCCTTGTGGGTAGTATAGAAATAGGTATTTCGTCTGCCTTTACGTTCTGAGTTCAAATTCCGCCAACGTCGACTTCTCCTTCCATCCTTTCGTAGTCGATTAAATAAGTACCAGTTACGCACAGGGGTCGGTGTAATTGGCTTAATCCACACCATCAAGCGGCCCTTGTGGCAAAAAATTTGAAACTATTATCATTATTATTATTATTATTATTATTATTATTATTATTATTATTATATTATTATTATTATTATTATCGTTATTATTATTATCATCATTATTCCTTCGTAACACAGTGTAGGTAAAAATGCACCGGGATCTTTAGTCATCTGTCAAGTCACAAGAAGGCCGTCAGACAGATAATTTCCTTAAGATGTGCGATGGGCCCAATAAAGCTGCTTTCTGCAAGATCTTAAACTTGCATGGGATTTCCAGTTGCCTTAACAAGTTTTGAAGTTTCAATGGGATTGAACCCCACGTTCCGATCACCACTGGTATCACTTTGACATTACCCTCTTGCATTCCATACAGTCTTGCCATTTCCACTTTCATTTCGGAGTACTTGGTGATTTTTTCAACCTCTTTACTCGCAACATTCATGTCATTTGATATGGCTACATCAATGATCTGACAGTATTTGTCTCTCTTATTCCATATTACATTATCCGCCCGACGGTGTTCGATTACACGATTCGTCTGAAAATCATAGTCCCATCTTCTTTTCCCTCCTCTTGCATAACTTTACTTAGTACATGCTCATACCTGTTCTCTGTTACGTCATATTGGTGTTTATGGCATAAGAGCCAATGAAGATACGCACACACTTTATCGTGGCGGCGTTTCTATTCTTTTTGTGCTAGGCTCTCACATCCACTTACCAAGTTGGTCACATTTTCCACACTCTTTCCACAGAATCTACATTTCTGGGTGTCAGAAGTTTTATAGATGTTATACTTCACTAAATTGGTAGCGAGAGCCTGACCTTGTGCAGCAATGATCAGGCTTTCGGTAGTACGCTTCAAATAACCTCGCTCAAGCCATGCCCACGATGCTGTATTATCCTTAATGTCCTGTGTATTGCTTTTAAACTTCCATGCTTTCTCATTTCAAGAAGGTCTTCTTTTCTCTTCTCCTCAGCTCTTTGGTTAAACTCTTCCTTGCCCATCATTACATCTGCATTTATACCCATATCTGTTATGGGTATTAGTGCAATTACAAAAAGTTATGGAGGAAAGGAGTCACCTTGGAAGATTCTCTTTTTAATATTATCTTCTCCAAGAAATACATTATTTATTATTATTATTATTATTATTATTATTATTATTATTATTATTATTATTATTATTATTATTATTATTATTATTATTATCAAAAACAATTTGTGCGCGACTGTTATTAGTAATTAATAGATGTTGACTTTCTTTATTAAAATCGAAATGAAACGAATGAACAATATTTCCGTGTGTCTTTTATATGTTCAAAATATAAAATGAAATTAATTTGTCTGATAGGAAACGCTGACACATTCAAAATTAGACCGGAATAATTGCGCTTCTTTTGGCATTTCTTTCCAGTTTTTCCGGTTTCATTTTGAATGTCTCAGCATTTCCTATCTTTCAATTTAATTTCATTTTATATTTTGAACATATAAAAGACACACGGAAATATTGTTCATTCGTTTCATTTTCATTTTAATAAAGAAAATCAATCTCTATTATCGATAACAGTCGCGCTCTTCTTATTGTTTCTTTACCTTCGTGGAGAGTAACTTCAATCTTGAAATATTAATATTATTATTATTATTTTTTTTTTTTTTTGAAAGCAGCGAGCTGGTATAAACGTTAGCACGCCGGGCAAAATGGTGGTGCTGTTATTACCACCGTTGACGAGGTCTTTATCAGGAGGCCTATAGTACTCGTCGAACAGCATCTCAAAAAGAGTAGTACATTTCTCAATATTTATCGCTGATTCAATCAACACTGATCCTGGATAACAATTGTGAACCGTATTTCGCTTATCACAAATTGATCTGTGATATCACAGGACAGTGATCAATCAAAGAGTCTGCTTGGATTGCAAAAACGCACCCAAAACGACCATCCACAATTTATAGGATAGCTTGGGGTTTCGGAGCGAAACCTTTTCCCTGTATAGTTTGTTATTCATTTATCACTGATTCATTCAACAGGTTTGTTTTAAACTAAACACTTGCGATAAAGGAAGATCAGTATATCTGATTCGTAATCATTGAAAGTATTAGATCGATAAATGTACTATTCTCTCGGATTACTAAAATGTCCGAGCAATTCGTGCAAGTCGGTGCATTCCCTGAGGAATTTCTATTCTCTGGTTTGCGTTAATCGTGAAGTCACTCTGTCCTTGCCACCAATTTGACACACTCCACCGGTCTCTCTTTCCTCTGCACCACTGGAATGCGATGGGGGATTGCTGCTGATTCCTAGAAATTCTGTGCTAAGATAGATATTACTTGCCTTCTCACTCGTCCGTATTTTCTCATTCTGGTGGGAAGAGAAAAATTACTTTATCTTAAACCGAAACGTTATCTCTTGCAACCTCGCCTGTTATTTTCTGAGTTGTCACCAGCTGTGCCTCGGATATGGCAGTAACAGCAAACATGGCCTTCATTACTGCAGTCTGATTTTGTTTCTACTGCAGTTTCTGCCATCACTACCTGCCTTCGTTCTGCTTTCCGCTTTTCTTGAGCGGAATATTCTCGGACGGTCTTTACTACCACATAGAGAGAGAGAGAGAGAGAGAGAGAGAGAGAGAGAGACCAAGCCGACCTTCTACCGTGTACCACCAGCCTGGTCGATCAGTCCTCTAACTCTACCATACAGTACAGCTCTAAAAGTATCCTTGTGCTCTCCGAAAGTCATTATAACTTAACGATGCACAAAGACTCTTGCGTTGACTCTGTCTGTACTTCCAGATTCATAGTTTTAGACCACCCCTGCACTCACCACACATCTGTTCTATTGCACAAGTATGACAACAAACTAAGAGCCGACGTCTGCCAGTATCTCTGACCATGATCCTGGCGTTTCGTGACTCTTGCACGTTGGCACCAGATGACGGACATGTGAATGCAACTCTGACATGTTTTCTCGCATTGTTCTATGCTTTAAAATCTGTTTGTTTTTTCATTTGCACAGATATGTCACCTTTCCATCTCACCAATCTTTTACGTAAGTTCATTGAGCAACGAAACACTGCAGTTTACTATATACTTTGAACAATTATTTCCCCTTCTCCTTATAGCAGCTTGAATGACTGGTCCTTTTTTCCCTACATATAGTTCGTAAATGATGGAATGTTGCTTTCATTCTAGTTGTTGTTTTTACTATATTTTCATTCAAAATATAGATTCAAGCACAATGCTGTCCTCTGTCTTCCTCTATACAAGTCCTCGCTGTGTATTCAGTATTTAGGGCGTATTCATTTACATTACTGCTTTGGTCACTGTCGTGATCACCACTTCCCTGTACTTCTGAGAGGCGCATTTAGCAATACGTGTAAATATCGCATATTGTTATGTTTCAAAATTGTATAAACGGTTTGCAACAATGTCATACAAGTGCCATTCTAGTAAAATAAGGACACAAAAAGCGGTTCACGATAAATATGACACCTCAAGTTTACAAATTTGTGTAATGCTAAATAGCTAGAATTTTCTTAGATCAATTCTCTTACGAAACAAGCACAACTCCAAAAGTGCAAGCAGTTAAATTTTTTTTAAATCACCCTGAGAAATGCGGTAGACGTTCACATCGTTCGAAGCTGTTGTGTGGCTTAAAGAACTAGAAACTAAAAGCCAATATTTCGTAATCCTGGTAGAATGTATTCTCTATACTTAGGTCTGACGTAGCTCTTTGCAGTGTAACAATCCACAGAGAACGTGAACGACAGCAATTAGAACAACAGATATTAATATAATATCAAAAGCAATACACTTGATGGGTTTGAATTCGTTCTTTCTTTTTTTTTTTTCATTTCTTTCCAAAACTACTGCATACTTTTCCAAAATAAGTCTTCCTAAAACGCTGCGCTTGTTTACCGGAAGTGACGAACAATCGAAGTGTTGACAACCTTCCATTTTGAACGCAAATTAGACAGTTATATTCGTTGAAAAAAATCTTCCCAAATGGCTATTACGTTGAGAATAGAGACAAGCTGAAAATGCACGGAATTACACCAATATAACCAAAGAATGTATCTAATTTCCTATATATAGCTACGGCGATACGTATTCTAAAATTGGAACGATACAGAGATTAGCATGGCCACTGCGCAAGGATGACACGCAAATTCGTGAAGCGTTCCATATTTTTTTATAGGCGTAGGATTGGCTTTTGGTAAGTAGCTTACTTACGAACCACATGGTTCCGGGTTCAGTCCCACTGCGTGACACCTTGGGAAGATGTCTTCTACTATAGTCTTGGGCCGGCCAAAGCCTTGTGAGTGGATTTGTTAGACGGAGCTTTAAAGAAGCCCGTTGTATATATGTATATGTATATATATGTGTATGTGTGTGTATATGTTTGTGCTTCTGTGTTTGTCTCCCCAACATCGCTTGACAACCGATGCTGGTGTGTTTAGGCCTTGTTCCTAGAGTAGAAAATAATAATTAGTTCTTTCTGATTTTGGCACCAGATCAGCAGTTAGATGGACGGTCATAAATCAACTCCGGTACTTAACTAGTGCTTTAATTTATCGTCCTCGACAGAATGAAAGGAAAAGTTAATCTCGGTGAGATTTGAATCTAGAACGTAAAAAGCTGGAAGAAATATGGCAAGGCAGAGTTGACCTCGGCGCTAACTGAACTCAAATGCAAGCTGCACAAATGATTCTGACAAGTCGCCCCTTTAGTAGTAGTAGTAGTAGTAGTAGTAGTAGTAGTAGTAGAAGTAGTAGTAGTAGTAGTAGTAGTAGTAGTAGTAGTAGTAGTAGTAGTAGTAGTAGTAGTAGTAGTAGTAGCAGCAGTAGCAGTAGTAGTATAAACAAAAATTAAATAAGTTTAGACGCTTTTAAGGATTTTTCCAGCTCGCGAGCTTGTCAAGAACGAGAAAGTATGGCTTTTCTTATGTATGGATGACCCCCAAATTGTACGACTAAAATGTAAAAATATTTTGTTTCTCTTGTTAACCGGCAAGATGATTTAGCATAATATATTGATTGAAGTTAAAGGATATGAAAATATACAGCATTGGTTATGAAGTGAACAACTGTCACGACGTAATAATATCACAAGATATCAAATATCACACGATGATCTTTGGTCAGTGTTCGAAAATGACGGATGTAAGTACCTAAGGGTACTGTAGGAGGATGGAAAAGAAAATGTTGAATTATGGAAAGAAGAAATTAGAGAGAAAGTTTCCAAAAAGTATAATAGAATGGTGATGATTGTACTTGAAAGAAAATGAAATAAAAGTAATGTCCTTAAGACAAACTATACGTGAATCAGACCAGTGGTGAAACACGTCGCTCCCTCTTTTTTTAAGTGGACATAGACGCAACTGCATGAAGTGGACACCAGACTAGAAAGTTATTTGCAATGTATAATACACACTACTCTATAAATAATATCGACAGGCTCTACTTACAAAGAAGGGAAGGCGGTATAATTTTGTGACACGTAGAAGACACCATCAGAGTTGCATGTTGGGATTTGAAAAATATATAGGGCATAATAAGAAAAGGATATCATGTGCAGCTAGAAGTATCGAAGGAGTGCTAGAGCAGAGAAAGATTTTAAGAACGGAAGGAACAGAACAAATAGCTGAAGAGATATAAAGCTACATATCCAGTTCGTGTATAAAACCGAGGAAATGGAATTGAAGGTCGTTGGTGTTGGCTGGGTCATAGGAACGTGAAAAGAGAAACTGAATCGCTAAATGTAGCCGCTCAAAAATAAGCTATTAAAATGAATTTGATAACGATAAAGATTGACAAAACTCTGTCAGATGGCAAATACAGAAAATGCAAAAAAAGGTACGAAAGAATTAATCATATACGTCGAAAGGACATTAGGATGTTAACTGCTAGATCTGTAGATTTGAAATGACGAAACATTATTATGACTATAAGTCATATCACTGTGAATAGTAATTGTAGGAATTGGATTTTTCTATTTCTCTAATGAAAATTGATCAATTATTTGAAGCAAGGAGCCCAAATATGGCTGTCAGTATAAAACAGAATAAGCATTGTAAGACTATTGGCTTGAGAGTTCCTGTATCATTATAAAGTGGATATCATGGGAGCTGAGGAAAATCAGAACTATCACAACCTAGACCGGGAAGATGAAGAGATTGTGGAATAGCAGTGAGAAAAGGATTCCCGTGGGTGAAGTTGTGCATTCGGCATCACACCCAAACAGCTACATAAAGAACATAACAACGTTGGGACTGCCATATGCATCGCCGACTTGCAGAAAAGTGCCACGCTCTATTCTGCAAGCATCCTAAAACAGATTCTTGAAACTTGCTATCTCTAAATCTCAAATTAGCATCTGTAACTTCTGAATGATTTTTGTATACGACGATGACGACAACAACAACAAATGATGATGATGGTGATGGTCATGATGATAATAATAATAATAATAATAATAATAATAATAAAATAATAATAATAATAATAATAATAATGCTTCCTTTATTGGCCACATGGGACCCACCACAAAATACAAAACATTTACGCCAGAACAATTACAAAATGTGTTGGGGAAGTGAGAAATACAGCGTGTAATGTTAAAGTGTGAAAGTAGATTAACGGAGCAGAAACCACCACTTACGAAATATAAGGTCATTTGCAAATCTCTGGTAAGCTTACACTTCCAGCTGTTACTCCCTCTCTCCTGGTTATAATCCCCAAATAGAATTCAAGGATTGGCTCTCTGAAAACCATCACTTTGTCACTTGCATCCATCTTTTCTTATATTTGTTAGAGGGCAGCACCTATTTAGGGCTTTGCTACTTCTTGGAATGACCGTTAAAATGCATCGATCGATGTTTCGATACAACTTAAATGCCACAACTGCAGTTCCACAAAGTTCAACATGTCACTAATGTTTAGACATTGATGCCAAGAACCTGAAGAACAGTTTTGCCGTTCATGCGTCATTTCTGACAGACTGACGGCATTTTTTTTATCCAATAGAATTTATCACACAGCAGTAAATCCCCAACTTGGAAGTGCTGTCACACTCGAGAAATCTGGAACTTAACGATGAACTCAGAATTGATAGTCTTCAGGAATAGATTATGGTTCGGTATAGACTTTCAATGTACAGAAGTACCGTCTGTCCAACATGTCTGAAAAGAGGAAGAGCAACAAAACTGTTTGCTTTTGTTTTATGTCCCCCACTGGTTCTTATGCTTACCACTAACCCCTGGATCATTCATGACCAAACTGTGACTCGTGGAAATTTCTGAATGGCACACCTAACGAAAATTTGATATATTTTTTTTTCTTTTTAGTAATGTGGCGCGCCTGAAGACGAGTCATTTTTCATACGGCTCGCTTCTCGGGAAAGGCTGCCCGTGCCTGTCCTTGACAATGCTATTGTGGACACCTCACGAACAATAGTAAAAATTATAATCGTTTTTAGCAAGGCCACAAATAGTCGGGAGAGTATTGCCGAATAATTAACCCCAGCACTTGATTTGTAAAGCAGTGAGTCACTTGAGCGCGGTTAGAATGCTTTGCTGTATTCCTCATAATTCTGTGTGTTCTGAGTTAAACTACAGCCGAGATCTACTTTACCTTTATTCTTTGGGGACACAAAAATAATGTAGTAGTCAAGTACTGTGGTTAATTTTACCCCCCGCCTCTCAATCTTTCTTTCTCTCACAAGACTCGCTAAGATGCGCCATAAGGTGACTGGAGGTGGATATTAGAGACCATTCAATGTGACTCAGTCTGAAATGATAAGAGACCCTTGAATTGTATTTAGACATTTTCAGAGACATCGAAAAATTCAACCACTCTCCAAGATTTCAATATAATTTCATTGGTTCTTTCTATTACGTACTGCAAAATGACGGTATCTGAACTCCGAACACAACAAGACATTCTGTAAGGTAAGAAAATAAATACTGCAAAGCATTCGTCTGTACACTGTTGAGTACGCCAAACCACTGTATTACCTGTTCATGACGATGATGATATTGATAATAAAAATAATAATAATAATAATAATAGTCCTTTCTACTAAAGGCACAAAGCCTGAACTTTTGAAGGAGGGAACTAGTCGATTGAATCGACCCCAGTGCTCCACAGGTACTTATTTTATCGACCCCGAAAGTAAGAAAAGCAGAGTTGACCTCGGCTCAGATTGAACTCAAATGTAAAGCTGCACAAATGATTCTGACAAGTCGCCCCTTTAGTAGTAGTAGTAGCAGTAGTAGTAGTAGTAGTAGTAGTAGTAGTAGTAGTAGTAGTAGTAGTAGTAGTAGTAGTAGTAGTATAAACAAAAATTGAATAAGTTTAGAGAATGTTTCGTTTGGCAAAATCTAAGTTTAAAGGGGCCGTTCTCCGCAGACAACACTGGCGCGCCAATCACATCGAAGATTCTCCAAGGAGAACGCACTCCCTGCTGGACATTTGATGCGGGCCACAACACGACCGTGGTTGCATTTATAAAATCGTCCGCAGTTATTGATGTCGGGAACGTCACCAAATTCTGTGTCTGCACAAGGTTTGTCAATTGTTGGACTGGCTGTTGCTAAAAAACAAAAAAAAGTTAAAAGACACGGATCAGAAATCATTTCATATGAACCAAGAATAATAATGTATACGAGGTCTGATCAAAAATATCGGGACTGTTGCTAAGGTAACAGGGCTAGAATACGCAGAGTGAAGCCATCCGGCATAGGTTGACCTTGACCTCTGTCGCGCATGCACACTAAGTTATAGCATTCTTTATAGCAGTGCTTAGAAGCAAAGCGTGTAAAGAGTGGTCGTCTCAAAAAGCAGATCGGGTTTCAGCTTTGCAGGATCTTCTTGAGTGCATGGAGGACAACGTATATTTTCACAAACGGTCATGACAGATGACGAATTATGGGTCTAAGGATATGACCCCGAAACCAAGGCTTGAAAAGGAGTAAAGATTCAAGACGTCGAGGAAATACAAAAGAATGCGAAGAAATGTTCACTTTCCCCAATAAAGAAGTTCCAAGAAGTTTCTTATTTCTTTATTACCCACAAGGGGCTAAATATAGAGGGGACAAACAAGGACAGACAAAGGGATTAAGTCGATTACATCGATCCTAGTGCGTAACTGGTACTTATTTAATCGACCCCGAAAGGATGAAAGGCAAAGTCGACCTTGGCGGAATTTGAACTCAGAACGTAGCGGCAGACGAAATGCCGCTAAGCATCTCGTCCGGCGTGCTAACGTTTCTACCACCTCGCCGCCTTTAAGTTCCAGGAAGTTTCTATCAATGGAAATGACGCTGGATTAAGTGTGTGGCTTCAGAAGACGACTACTTTGAATGAGATTAAAGGCAGGATTCGTATGTATTGTAGTTTTCTTTTTATAGCAGCAATCCAGATAATTTATGATCTGACCTCGTACACATCAATAAAAATGAACAACAGTATCTTAAAAGGTCTACATATTCAATTAATCTCTCTCTTTTTCTCTCTGTCTTTCTCTTCCTCTCTCTCCCTTTCTCACTCTTTCTCTCCCTCTCTCGCCGTTTTTCTCTCTCTTACTCTCTTCCTTTTATTTTCTCTTTCCGGGGAATTTAGATTTAAACTTATATTGTGTATGTTTGTGTACTCACTTACAGACACACACATGCATACACACATACACACACACGCACACAAACAGGCACGCACGCACAGACACACGCACCGGTGTCTGTTTGTGTGTATTCCTTTTACACGATAACTCCTGTGTAAAGAAAACTTTTTAAAAAATATATCGATCGATAAGACGAATTTCAGACATTACAAAATGGTGATAGACACCAAAGCCATAGAGATCATTGCTCCAGCATGACTGTAGTTTAATGACTAATGACGAATAAAGACATAAAGATCAAAAAAATGTCAAAGACATTTACTTACAGACAACGACATGGCTTGGTATGACTCGGTTCTTGCATTCTTCTGCTACTAAAAATCCCAAATCACAGGTGTTGTTTCTGGTAGAAAACAAAGTACTTTCTGGACACTGCATGGTGGCCACCACGGACCGGTTGGTGCAGGCCAAGAATTGAGCGCAATTTTCTGGATCTGGATTAATCCATCTGGATCAATGCAAAGTGGATCATCTAAAGAAATGAGAGACGAAGAAAATTATCCACATGAATTTTTATATATATATATATATATATATCTATATATATTATATATATTATATATATATGTAGGTCCCGGGTTGATTCGGGGTTAACCACAGTAAATAAGGTACTCAATCATAGCAGAGTAAAATTAATTTATTATATAGAAGGAGCTTCTACAGGACTAGAACTGTTTCATTCAAGAGAAATCTCAGGAATAGTTAACAAGATTGTATTGCATTTATACATGATAAATGTTTAAATGCCAATACAATTCTGTTACTAGCTTCCTGAAGATTTCTCTTGAATGAAACAGTTCTAGTCCTGTAGAAGCTCCTTCTATATAATAAAAATATATATATATATATATATATATATATATATATATATATATATATATATATATATAAATATATATATATATATATCTATATATATATATATATATATATATAGATATATATATATAATATATATATATACATACATACATATATATATATATATATATATATATATATATATATATATATATATATATATATATATATATATATATATATATATATATATATATATTATATATATATACAGGCGCAGGAGTGGCTGTGTGGTAAGTAGCTTGCTTACCAACCACATGGTTCCGAGTTCAGTCCCACTGCGTGGCACCTTGGGAAAATATCTTCTACTATAGCCTCGGGCCAGCTAAAGCTTTGTGGGTGGATTTGTGTGTATGTGTGTTTGTCCATCCACTATATCTTGACAACCGATGCTGGTATGTTTACGTTCTCATCGTGCGGTCTCGAACTTATTTGACGCTCCATTTTAAGTACAGTAATATTGTCTCATTCATATCCGTGAATTTCCTCAAGACGTTGTCTATTATAAAGTGAAAAATTATTTTGTCACGCTCCAGTGTCTACGACACGGACACAGAATAGCTTAGTGTCCAGCGCTTGAAAGAATGTAATTAGATGTAAGCAATTACAGCGTGAATGACACTTATTAGCCATTCAAAATCACACTAAAACTGTGGCCTTCTCTTAATCATTATGTATTTCCGTGCTCGCGCGTATTGTATGTATGTCTTAACAATCGTCGCACTGTCTGTAACTTGATCACTAGTATAGTTTCACTGCAACTGGTCTGAGACAAGGCTGTTGGCGAAAGGGAGATAACAGTTGTAGAGAGTGCGTCCGTTACAGACAGAAGTCTGTATGTATTTGAAGCTCATTAGACGCTCCCCAGCGAAGCATTGTCTCACACGCTATCTCCAAAATCTAGGAAGAGCTAATATTAATTATAATTATTCCTTATAGCATAGGTGCAGGCGCAATGGCCCAGTGGTTAGGGCAGCGGACTCGTGGTCGTAGGATCGCGGTTTCGATTCCCAGATCGTCGGGCGTTGTGAGTGTTTATTGAGCGAAAGTACCTAAAAGCTCCACGAGGCTCCGGTAGGGGGTAGTGGCGATCCCTGCTGTACTCTTTCGCTGCAACTTTCTCTCACTCTTTCTTCTGTTGGCCTGCTCGCTTAGCCAGCGGGGTGGCGACATTTGGAGGCTAAAACAATGCGATTCGCATTGTGACCAGCGATGTGTAGCAACATCTGATATCCTGGTCGGTCACGGTGGTGGTCACCTATAGCAGAGAGACAAATCCTGAAATTTGAGAGATGAGGTGAAACCATTATATCGGTCCCAGTATTTCGCTGGTTCTTTATTTTATCAATCCGAAAGAACGGAAGACAAAGTTGACCACCTAAGTGATATTTCACCTCCGAACAAAAGATCAAAAATAGCTATCGGAAGTTATTTTGTCCTATGCTCTGACGGCTGTCCCTATTCACCCATCCATTGTTATAATTTCTTCTAATTCACGTATTAAGCCAGCAATTTTGGATGGAGAAAGTTCGTCGAAAGGCGCAGGAGTGACTGTGTGGTAGGTACCTTGCTTACCAACCACATGGTTCCGGGCTCAATCCCACTGCGTGGCAGTGTCTTTTACTATAGCCTCGGGCCGACCAAAGCCTTGTGAGTGGATTTGGTAGACGGAAACGGAAAGAATCCCGTCGTATATATGTTTGTATATATATATATATAAGCTCAGTACTTAATATGAAAAGAGGGAAGGAAGAAGCCTGCAGAGGATTATGGTTTCCATCGGGAGAGACAATGGGCGAACCCGACGGTAGTGGGTATAGATATTTAGGGGTCTTGGAGCTGGATGACATTCTACACAGAGAGATGAAAGTCAAGATCAGCGAGGCGTATCAAAAAAGAGTGAAGATGGTGTTGAAATCCAACCTGAATGCCAAACATTTGATTACAGCAATGAATATATGGTCAGTTGCGGTGGTCAGATATAGGGTGTCCAGCCTCCAATGAACTAAGGAGGAAATATCAACACTAGATAGAAAGACCAAAAAGTTGATGACGCTGCAGGGGGAGCTATACCCTAAAGCAAGCGTAAACAGACTGTAAATGAAAAGAAAAATGGTGGCGGAGGACTAATTAGTATAGACCATTATATAAGGAGTGAAATGAGAACGCTTTCCGAGTATTAGATTGTGATGATGACCTGCTGCAATATGCTGCAAAAGATGGGTGTAAACGCAGATGTAATGATGGGCAAGAAAGAGTTTAACCAAAGAACAGACGAGAAGAGAAAAGAAGACCTTCTTGAAATGAGATTCCATGGTCAATTTGAAAGCAATACACAGGGCGTTAAGGATAATACAGCATCGTGGGAATTACTTGAACGAGGTAATTCGAAGCGTCTCACCGAAAGCCTGATCATTGCTGCACAAGACCAGGCTCTCACTACCAATTCGGTGAAGTATAACATCTATAAAACTTCTGACACCCAGAAATGCAGACTGTGGAAAGAGTGTGGAAAATGTAACACTCTTGGTAAGTGGATGTAAGAGCCTTGCACAAAAAGAATACAAGTGCAGCCACGATAAAATGCGTATGTGTGTCTTCATTGGCTCTTATGTCGCAAGTACCAATATGAAGTAACAGAGAACTCGTATGACCATGTTCCAAGTAAAGTTATGCAGGAGGGTGGAAAAGTAACGATACTCTGGGGCTGTGATTTTCAGACGGAGGGATCGTGTAATCGAATGCCGTCGGCCGGATATTGTTATACTGGATAAGAGAGACAAATACTGTCAGATTATTGATGTAGCCATATCAAATGACATGAATGTTGTGAGTAAAGAGGTTGAAAAAAATCACCAAGTACTCCGAATTGAATTTGGAAATGGCAAGACTGTATGGAGTGTGAGAATGTAAAAGCAATAACAGTGATAATCGGAGCATCGGGCTCAATCCCATTGAAACTTCAAAACTTGTTAAGGCAACTGGTAATCCCATGCAAGTTTGAGGCCTTGCAGAAAGCAGTTTTATTGGGCACATCGGACATCTTAAGGAAATTATCTGTCTGACGGCCTTCTTGCGACTTGACAGATGACTAAAACCCCGGTACATTTTTACCTACACTGTGTTACGAAGTAATGGTCGAATTGATCAATACTTTAGCCATACCATTCGTGACTTACAGTTTCAATATCATTAACTGGTCAATTACTGAAATATGTAATCTTGACAGGAAAATACGAAAACTTGACAATGCATAGAATGCACCACCCTAAGGCAGATACAGAACGACTTTATCTGCCAAGAAAAGAGGGAGGCCGTGGACTTTTACAACTGGCAATAACAATGAAGATTTCTACAATTGGCCTAGACACCTACCTGAAAAACTCCGAGGACTGGATGTTAAAACTTGTCTCAAAACATGAAAACAAGAAAGCATCATACTCAGTAAGACAACAGGGAAGGGAATATCTAAGTAAAATCCAAATACAGCAAATTCTGGAATTAGACATACTAAAAACAAGCACAGAAAAAGCTAAGCGCATGAAAACACGTGCTAAAACTGATACCTTAGGTATTCTGACTCATAAATGGCAAGAAAAACCTCTCAGTGGTAAATACCCAAAGAGAGCGAATAACGCTGTTGTTGACAAAGCCCTGGCCCATCAATGGCTAATGGCCTCTAGCTTAAAATCTGAAACAGAAGGGTTTATCATAGCAGCCCAAGATCAATGCCTACCTACAAGGAACTACCAGGCCAACATATTAAAGAACAGTAGCTTCCCAACATGCCGTGTATGTCAACAACAAAATGAAACCATTTATCATGTTGTCTCCATGTGCAGTCTTCTTGCACCTACAGAGTATCTCAACAGGCATGATAGAGCTGCACAATAAATTCACTGGGTAATTTGCAAAAACCTGGACTTACAACATAAAAAAAAACTGGTGGGAACACAAACCACCTCCAGTGCTTGAAAATGACCACATCTCACACCTCTAAAACTTCACTATTCAAACTGACAGAAAGATAGATGCAAATAGGCCAGACATCATATTGAAAGACTTTAGACAAAAATCATGCCTCCTCATTGATATGACTGTCCTAATCGATATAAATCTATCTGTCAAGACATACCGAAAAAATGAGCAGGTGTAAAGATCTTCAAATAGAAATTGGCAAAATGTGGAACATGAAGGCTAAAACAATACCTGTTGTGATAGGTGCCCTAAGAATGATAGCAAAAGGGGTTGATTGCTACCTATTTCAGGTACCAGGCAACTCCAAAATCGCAGAAATTCAAAAGATAGTGCTCATGAGAACTGCCCATATCCTACGCAAAATACTCTCTATATAATTTCAAATTTTAAAACAAACATAGTTTTCTTATGGTTTCTTAAACATTCTCTAGAACAACACTATGTACAGAACCAAATATATGGCAACCTAGGCATAGCACCAACATGAACTTCTAACTTGTTGTCCCTTGATGTCTCTGGTTGAGACTTGGAACCAACTTGTACAAATATAAAATAAAAGTCAAACATAAATAATAATAATAATAATAATAATAATAATATAATAATAATAATAATAATAATAATAATAATAATAATAATAATAATAATAATAATAATAATAATAATAATAATAATGATGATGATAATAATAATAATGCAGTACCAGGTAGTGGCTCTCATGGCTTCTGATCTTAACTGATTGGAAGTGTTATCATGTACATTGTTTTGTCTTGGTACAAAAGATGGGCTACAGCAAATATTCTGCTCAGTAATACAGAATTGCTTGTCATTTGTTTGACTTTAACCAGTTGAGCATGTCCCTTAGTGGTTGACGATGTGTGCATCTCTGATCACAAGCAGAAGTAGTTGGGGAACATCATAGCCGTGTACTGAGAGGAATTTTTTTAGGTTTGAAGAATTAAACTTTGGAAACATGGGTTTTTGTTCAACACCCTTAAACTACACCCTTCATAGAACTGTTCAACGTATTGGGCTACTCGACCTGAAGAAAATTCTAACTAGGCTCCGCCTGCAAGATCATGCGCTGTTTATCTTGATATGAGATCACCATATCGCGCACATATTGTTGTGATGCGTGTGCCTAGTGTACCCTTATCAGACGGGTAGTGATGATGGGTATACTGGGCTTCGTATATTTTACCCGAGTGTCACTTTGATGACATGTGCTGTTCTCTCACTCAACAATAATAATAATAATAATAATAATAATAACAATAATAATAATAATAATAATAATAATAATAATAATAATAATAATAATAATAATAATAATAATAACATTTAAATTCAACTCACTTATAGACGGTGTTGTGGGAGTTTGGTTACAGTCATCCCATTGTGACATTGGTTCCACACAAGCGTGACCCACGTTCGACCAAATTCGACTGTCGTTACACACTATAGACCAGATCTGTTTTCCTTGCACGCAGTAGTGCACTCTAGTGCAGTCATTTGGGTCACGTGTCCATTCAGAAGTCCAAGGATCTCTACAACCTGGGTCAGCTCCGAAATTATCGTCTTGGCACCTGGCATATCGTGCGAGCAACGACACAAGGAATATGAAGAGTACAGCTTTAAAGGACCACATGATCTGATTCTCTTGTCGTTTCAACAGTAAATCCGGCTTCTTAGCATGTTTCCTCTTTCTTTATATATTTATAGAGAGAAACAAAGTCATATTCAGCTTCCGTGTTTTCCTCTCCTAAAAGCAAATGATGTATTTGTATTTCAGTAGACAGATATATTTGTCCATTTATGAGATTTTTTAGTATGTGTGTTTGAACGTGTGGATGTGCGTGTGTTTATGTCTGCGTTTATGTGTATGTGTGAGTATGCCAACTATTGTATGTTATTCATATATAAACGTGTTGTTTTCATTTGTATACGAGTGTATATGTGTAATTTGTGTTTGAGTATGTGTCTGAACGTGTGTTTAATTTTTTTTAATGTTTATATATATTTGTGTGAAAAGATTATGCTTCGTGTGAACTTGCATACAAACACACACACACACACATACAGCAAAGAATATATATATACATACATGTGTATGTGCCAATATAAATACATATTTCTGAGTGATTTTAAGATATATGCGTATATGTGTGTTCGTGTGTGTGTGTATGTATGTATGTATGTATGTATGTATATATATATATATATATATATATATATATATATATGCATGTGTGTATGTATGTAAGTGTATATGTATGTATAGATGGATGTATGTGTATATATAGTGTGGTATTGAGATATACTACACGTATATTTGTAGCTGTTCTTTTCTGTTATGTATTTATAAGTATTTGTGTAAGCATTTATACACGCACACACACACACACACACACACACACACACACACACACACACACATCGCATTACACATACATTTTGTCACTAAAGGAATTTCCCAAAGTTATTCTAGTTTGTTGTGTCAATCACGCAAACCCCATGCTACAATATGAGTCAAAAGCTCTGTAACACCAATGCCGCTCGGAACCACTGAAAGGTGTTCTGTTATCAGAAGATGCCGAAACCTATGTGCTATACGATTGACAGCTGATGATGGAAATGTAGGTTAAATTCCTTTATTTCTATAAATTGTTTCCAGTTACAAAAATCTTTGTTTCGCAGTTATAAGACAGCTGTAATAGTCCTTTCTACTAAAGGCACAGGTCTCAAGCTTTTGTGAGGATGGCCACTCGATTACATCGCCCTCAGAGCTTATTTTGTTGACTCCGAAAGGATAAAAGTCAAAGTCGACTTTGCGGTATTTGAACTTAAATACTAGCAAAATGCTGCTAAGTATTTTGGCCGGAGTGCTTAGCGATATTGCTAACTCGCTACCTAAAATAATTAATTTATAAAACTAAAATCGTTATAAGATGAATCACTTCAGAGATAGGTGCTATAAACCGTTAACGGCTTATAATGATTTTAATTTCATAAATTAATTATCCAAAGATTACTGAATCGAAACAGCTGTCAGAGATATTGTCGTATTTTATAATTAATGAATAATATTTTATTAATTACCTCTCCATTTTCTCTTTATTCTTTATGCATATATATATATATATATATTATATATATATATATATATATATATATATATATAATTTCAACAATTGAGGGTAAAATTAATTAATTATTAATCAATTTCACCAAGTATTCAGTATGAATACTTGGTGAAATTGATTAATAATTAATTAATTTTACCCTCAATTGTTGAAATTATAATTCATTTCTCTCTGTTTAATGCTTCGGGTTTCACCGATAAAACATGGTGTTTGCTAGTTTAACCCACGTGGGTGGAAGGGGAGGGCAGAAATTCTTCGCTTGCATATTTTGAATTTGTTGGCACTGTTAGTTTGAACGGATCTTCGGAGGTGAAAAGTCGCCAAAAGGGTATGCTCCTACTTTCAGTGTTTACAAATCCCTTTAGGAAATTTTGAGCTGACGAAAGAAATGTCGAATTGTATTTGGCTGATCTAGAAACGTACGTTCTCAAATAATCTTTGCACTTGTGATTTTTTATGTTTTTACCCCCATACCTTCGTGGGTTATTTTGAGTAAACACTATCTGAGAGAAATTTTCTTTAAGTATTAGAAATGGCTAAAAAAATTTTTTTGGCTGCTATTTCTAATGAGTTCAGTATGTGGCAAAGTAATTTATTTTACTAAGCCCTTTATAAAATGTAATTATATATATATATATTATATATATATATATATATATATATATATAATATATATATATATAATATATATATATATATATATATACATAGGGA
>NC_043002.1:13116801-13141717 GCF_006345805.1 Octopus sinensis
TACGTATGTGTATAAACGTTTTCTACTATAGCACCGGGTCGACCCGAGGTTATATTAGAAGACACTTGTCTAAAGGTGCCCTACTTCTCAACATAGTCACCGTTTCTCTCAATAGCAATGTCTCACCTTCGAATGAGAGCATGTATCCCTGCCCCGTAAAATTCTTCACACCAGTTTTCACTTCCTCGATACTAGAATAATGTTTGCTTTCCAAACCCTCTTTCATGGGGCTGAAGGGATGATAATCTGACGAAGAAGTGAAAACTATAGTGAAGAAGTGGCTCAATGAACAGTCAACAGAATTTTACGGGACAGAGATACATGCTCTCATTCGAAGGTGAAACATTGCTATTGAGAGAAACGGTGACTATGTTGAGAAGTAGGGATGTGATCCACAGAGGACCAGCTTCATTTTGATGTATGATACATGTTCCTGTGTTGGTAATTATACCTGTCCTAAACAAAATGGCATTACTTTTTTAACTCACTCTCGTATATATATATATATATATATATATATATATTGATAAAACGGTAAGATAACAAAAGAAAGAAAGAGACCTCAATATTATGTAAATAGAGGAAATTTATCTATCAATATGTTACATTACTCGGTAGTCAAGATAAAACTCTGAGTTTCAGATGCCGAAGTGGAAATCCACAACACCATCTCTTCGGTTATCTGGCTATTTGAAAACGTTATGAAAAAATACCGTTAAATAAAGGGAAATTACTCTGTTATAACTCTGCTTGCCTGCGTACTTATACATCGCTCGCATTTTTCGTCATAAAAATTATATAAAAATACATAAAAAATATATAAAAATATATAAAAATATATAAAAGAATATATAATTCTTCTTGGGACATAACATAGAAAGCATGTTCTATCTGTTTTCTTTAGGGGACCAAAAACGTAACAGAAATTTAGTCACATGTGGGCATGATCCGAAAAGCTCTGTCCTTGTATTTAGACATGTAGTAGGGTCTAAGCTGCTTTTCCAGATAAGCCATCTCTCCATGTCGCATAGACCGCACCTTCCGCTGCCGTTAGTATAGGGCTTACATCTGGCCAAAATCTTCCATTGTATGTTATAATCGACACCTTTATCTCTTAAAGACCAAATATGAAGACAATTGTGTCGCTTTTCTTTTGTTCCAGTGCCTAAAGCTCAAAGTGTGGTTATTGAACCTGGCCTTGAAATTACCCTCTGTAAGGCCCACGTATTTCTTCGTCGAAACGGTGTCTTTAGTGGTTATAGAGTTTACGGTAGCTTCATATATGATGGTCGTGGACATGCAAGCTCCATTTAGCGCGGCACAATTCTTTATTCCTGCATGAACAGCGTTTTCTTCTTGTGTTTTTTGTATGTTATGTTTGATTATGTTTTTTAAATTGGTAGTTGAACTAAAACTAATTTTTAAATTGTGTCTATTGAAGAGTTTCCTATAAGTATGGTTAACTGGAAAATGTCTATCTATCAGTGCTAGGAAATATTTACCTATATTGAAGGCCACCTCGGGTGAGTAAGGGGGCGTAAACCAGATGACCTTCCTATTTCTATTATTCCTTTTCCTTACTGTTGGGCTAGTGGTAGGTGTATATTTTATTTTATCGCTAAAACCACTATCTTTTAAAGCCTTATTATAAACTGGGGCAACGCTATTGAAGATGTCCTCATCAGATGAGAGGCTAGAAAACCTCTTACTAATATTTTTAACTACATTTTTTAATACTATAGGGAGATGGCATGAACCTACATTAATATAACTTAGTCTATCGTTGGGCTTCCTATAAGGCTTATAAATATTCTTATTAAGATCTAAGGAAACGTCTAAGAAATTGACAACCTTCAATATAGGTAAATATTTCCTAGCACTGATAGATAGACATTTTCCAGTTGACCATACTTATAGGAAACTCTTCAATAGACACAATTTAAAAATTAGTTTTAGTTCAACTACCAATTTTAAAAACATAATCAAACATAACATACAAAAAACACAAGAAGAAAACAGCTGTTCATACAGGAATAAAGAATTGTGCCCGCTAAATGGAGCTTGCATGTCCACGACCATCATATATGAAGCTACCGAAAACTCTATAACCACTAAAGACACCGTTTCGACGAAGAAATACGTGGGCCTTACAGAGGGTAATTTCAAGGCCAGGTTCAATAACCACACTTTGAGCTTTAGGCACTGGAACAAAAGAAAAGCGACACAATTGTCTAATCATATTTGGTCTTTAAGAGATAAAGGTGTCGATTATAACATGCAATGGAAGATTTTGGCCAGATGTAAGTCCTATACTAACGGCAGCGGAAGGTGCGGTCTATGCGACATGGAGAGATGGCTTATCTGGAAAAGCAGCTTAGACCCTACTACATGTCTAAATACAAGGACAGAGCTTTTCGGATCATGCCCACATGTGACTAAATTTCTGTTACGTTTTTGGTCCCCTAAAGAAAACAGATAGAACATGCTTTCTATGTTATGTCCCAAGAAGAATTTATATATTTTTTTATATATTTTTATATATATTTTATATTTTTTTTATGTATTTTTATATAATTTTTATGACGAAAAATGCGAGCGATGTATAAGTACGCAGGCAAGCAGAGTTATAACAGAGTAATTTCCCTTTATTTAACGGTATTTTTTCATAACGTTTTCAAATAGCCAGATAACCGAAGAGATGGTGTTGTGGATTTCCACTTCGGCATCTGAAACTCAGAGTTTTATCTTGACTACCGAGTAATGTAACATATTGTATAGATATATAGATATATATATATGGTGACAGTAAGAGAATAGTTGAGCTGGGGATTTGAAACTGAATCCACATTTTTCCACATTATTAAACAAATCCTCGGCTAATTATTTTAGCCTTTTTGCACACAGAAATTAATGAGAATGTGATGCCTTCCCGATCTTTGTTCAAGCAAATCGACCCCAGAACTTATTCTTTGTAAGCCTAGTACTTATTATATCGGTCTCTTTTGCCGAACCGCTAAGTTACGGGGACGTAAACACACCAGTATCGGTTGTCAAGCGATGTTGGGGGCACAAATACAGACACACAAACATACACACACACAAATATATATATATACATATACACGACAGGCTTCTTTCAGTTTCCGTCTACCAAACCCACTCACAAGTCTTTGGTCGGCCCGAGGCTATAGTAGAATACACTTGCTCAAGGTGCCACGCAGTGGGACTGAACCCGGAACCATGTGGTTCGTAAGCAAGCTACTTACCACACAGCCACTCCTACGCCTATTAGGTTATTATTTTGTTAATTCAAGGGCTTCATCTTTGTGAAATGTGCCCTTCTTTGTTTAAGACGACTGGGTGTGATTTGTGGAGGTGTATTCAGCTGCTATTTCGGTTAGGCTGGGGTGATTGCTTAGAAGCTCTGAAGTTGGTTCCTGTAGAAGATGTTGATGTCGATAGTAACCTCTGCACTGAATAATCTCTTCCAATATTATGACCGTGTTTAGCATTCTTCCGTCGGTTCACGAGTCAACAATCCAGCCAATGTTTTGTACGTGATCTTTGTTTAGACAGGTGCAACAAAGAACAAAAGGTCACCTTCCTTTCAGCGACTGAGACAACAAACCACCAAACCTGTCAAATGGAAATATTCGGCATAAATGTCAACGTGGGCTGTTCTCTACAATTAGCTACCATTAGCTCTTACTCACTGTACATTCATTCCTCTCTCTCTCTCTCTCACACACACACACACAACCACACATTTCCCATACGTCTGGCTCACACACACACACGTAAGAACACATAAACGCACACATCTCTCTCCCCTCGCTCTACTCTCCGCCTTTTTTGTTTTCTTTTTACTCTCAGTTTAATTTCCTTTTGTTTTCACTTCTCTGTAATTTATATTGATCGATGTCTGGCTGGCAAGCATTCACTTACCTTCTGTCTGTGTGTTTGACCGACTCTGTATCTACATACCTATCTATCTGATTTTTATATACATCTGTTTATGGACAATTTATTAGTAGAAATACTAAGACCCCGGTTATGACCGTCACAAGTCCAAGGATTCTTAGAGCCGCTTACCCAGTTTCTATAGCGTGTTAGTGACTGATATCATAACATCCCTCTAACCGGATGCAAGTCAGTCACAGAGTTCTTCGTTTACATCTGAATGGACTGGAATAAAGTGAAATGAAGTGTTTTGCTCAAGAACACAATGGATTCTGCGTGCGTGTGTGGGGGGGGTGTATACGAGTGGTTGCTGAGAAGTTATTGGGTTTAAGGGTTTTGCGAAAAGCCTGACTGGAGTTCTTTTAGTGGGGTTAGAAAAACTGAAGGACCGCTGAAATATGTTTGTGAATCTGTGAGGGGAATATGTTGAATAAAATCATAAATAACTGATTCTCCTGTATTTTATTTTACTGAAAGCCTGGAACTTTTCAGCACCCCTCCGTGTGTTACCTAACTGAATATTTTCTCAAGTACAGTAATCACTCGCCATATCGCGGTTCACTTATCGCGCCCTCAGTACATCGCGGATCTTTTCTGGCTAATATATGCAAATTTATATCGCGGACTCCTCAGTATATCGCGGGTTTCTGTAGCCGATAGGTATTTATATTTTTTTAGATTTTAATTATTTCTATAGTAAAATAAGCATTTTTACGCCTAAAAATTAACAAATAAATAAATGAAAATACAATACCGTACTGCACTGTATAACACATTGATTAAAATATATCAAAAGAAAATACGTAGTGTACTGTAGATGAGTAAATATAGAAACGCACATACTGTATGGAGAAAGAAACTCGGGAGGTGAGTGGTATTGCTTTGCATTTATAATAAAAAATACATACAAATAATAAAAAAAATAATAAATATATATATTACAGTAATATTTTTACTTCGCGGATTTTCACCTACCGCAGGGGGTGTTGGAACGCGGTGGGGTTTGTAACTGTATATATTAAAAAGCATTATGAAACAGGAAAGTGAGCACGTTCCAGTGTTATTAGTTATATTCTAGCTTGATTCTCCATTCTGGCCGTATAACAAAGCCCTTGTTTACCGCATCATTCAAATACTAGAAAAATACGCATATTTTCTTTTTTATTATTGCCTCAGGTGCAATAAATTAGAGCTGTTATGGGACTGAAATTTTCACTACTGTCCTCTTTATTTACGTTGTTTTTTAACGATGCTATCGGGCTACATCTATCACAACTGTGAACAATATCAATCTGTGATAGACAGCTGGACATCTACTAAGAAATGAGCAAACTATTATGGTACGTACCCAGAAAAGTCGTGGGAGGGCGACTAACTAAACCGAGCATAAGATGTTTTGTACGGCCGTTTTGGCGTCGCTGCTTCGATGTTGACTTATTTGACAGCTGACATTTTTATGTTTCTTTAGTGTTCTCCCTCTTTCCTCCCCTTTCTTTCTCGCTCTCTCTTTTTCCCCTCCCCCTGTTTATGCGTGTAAGCATGAGAGGGTATGTGTCAATGACCACCATGTTCAATTAATAAACTATAATCACCTACTTTCTCTTTTCTCTCTCTTTCTCTCTCTCTCTCTCACACACACACATACAATTACACATGCGCACACACTCTCAAACATGTTTCCTATCTTTATGTGTACATTTCTGCCCGCATATGTGTGTGTATGTTTGCTTCCTACTCCAAACTGCTGTATAGCCAAAACATGCTGAATATCCAGTGAGCCATGCCAAATCGTCCGCGCCCAAACAGCTGTGCCCAGTTGCCTCATTCCAATCTAAACTAGGTGAACTTCCTCTCTCGGTTAAGTGTTATTCGACACCCACCTTCTTTTCTGTCGTAGGAGTGGCTGTGTGGTAAGGAGCTTGCTCACGAATCACATGGTTCCGGGTTCAGTCCCACAGCGTGGTAACTTGGGAAGTGTTTTCTACTATAGCCTCGGGCCGACCAAAGCCTTGGGAGTGAATTTGGTAGACGGAAACTGAAAGAAGCCCGTCGTATATATGTAAGCAGAAAAAAAAAATCACTTAAACCTGCTAAAATAATATTCGAAGTAGTTTTTATGGTCAGAAATACAATTTCGAAGAGTTCACGATGTCATAGTGAGGATCTGATAAAAGACTTTGCAATTAAAGGAAGAGATATAAGTAAAAGAGAGTTTGTAAAAATAAACATCATTTTCCAACTTACTGTTAGTTTTGTTTCATTATTTAGGTTTTGAGTGTTTAGGACCTTCGTGGGTCCTAATCCTGCCTTTCCAATAACGGTGGATTGTCATGGTCCAGTCTTCTCCTATAATTCAATGAAATGTCGGGGGAATGGCAGAAGTAGAAGAAAGATGAGGGCAGAGTTTGGTTTATAAAATTGTTTGCGTTGGTATCGCTCTACTAGAGAAGAGCAATCATCTTCTCCCTCAACGTATCGACACTTGTCGTTGGTGTATTTCCTTTGGTTTGAGGCTTCGGTTTCTAGATTCGTGAAGAGGTTAGACCGCCCTGTACCGGTTGGAATATAAACTGGCCCTAGCCTGGGAGCACTGCTTTCACTGCTGTTCACATCCAGGTAAATCCAGGTAAATCGAGTTAACAGCTGTATCCAGAAAAGTCATTTAACCTTTCCCAAACAATCCCACTGCTTCACTTGACTAAAGAAATTCCTCAAAAGTAAAAGCATATATTTTATAAGAACATGAAGCAACTGTTGGGCGTGATTGAGAAGATCGTTTTGCAAACATGAGGTTTCAGGTTCAATCCTACTGTACGGCACCATGGGGAGTTGTCTTCTACTATAGACCCTGGCCAACCAATGTCTTGCCAGTGTGGACCCCATCGTATGTATGTGTGCGTGTGTATGTGTACATGTGTGTGTTTATGTGTGCACACGTGTAGTTGTGTCTGTTTGTCTGCCCCTCATCGCTTGAAAACTGGTGCTGGTTTGTTTATGTCCTCGTAACTTAGTGGTTCGGCAAAAAATAACCACTAGGACAAGTAGAAGACTTTAAAAAAATAGAAATGTTAAATATTGATTTGTTTGACTAAAGGCCGTCTAAAGTGGTGCCCCAGCATGGCCACAGTGCAATAACTGAAAGAAGTAAAAGATAGAAAATCAACAAATCATAATTTCTGACTACCTTATGTTATCTCCGCCTTCGCTTAGACGGAGGTATTGTTTCAGTCGCGTTTGTTTGTTTGTTTGACCGTGGACAAGATATCTCAAGAACCACAGGATGGATTCGGTTGAAACTTTCAGGGATGTGTGGCCTTGTGACTGGCAGGAACTGATTAGATTTTGGGATCGATCCGGTACCGGACAAGAATTCTGGATTGTTTTTCCTGTTTTTTACCTAATGTTTGAGAGCAGTCGGGTTCATTTTTAGTATTCTCGTTTGTGAGAGCAGTCGAGTTTATTTCAGATATCCTCATTTTAAAATTCATCTCCGGCTAATCGTTGAGAGAATGTTGATGTTGTCTTGGCGGAGGTTTATGTTCTCTGGGTGCTCTTGTTTGAAATAATTCAGTGCTTCAAACGCAGAAATAAATAAATAAATTTCAGCCTATCTTGTAATACTTTATGATTCACTTACAAAACGGAGAACGAACAGTATGAGGCAGCTGTGAATAGTATGATGCAACTGTGAATGCTAACAGCTGTTGCCAACAACATCTAATTGTCCTGTGGGTTTTAACTGAAAATGACAGATGTTACTCTTTGCCTCTATTTTCTTTAAAGTAGACACCTTCAACTCCATACGGTAAGTGAAAATATAACCTGCTATACTAATGTGTTTAAGCTTGATTAATCTTTTTTAACGCTGTAATTTCAAGATATTACAGCGTTAAATAAATGTTAAGACATTGTTCTTAATATACCACGTATGTTTTTTTTAATCTTCTGAGCAGGATCGTTACCGCTCCTGGGCAAAATGCTTATCGGCATTTCGTCCGTCTTTTATGTCCTGAGTTCAAATTCCACCGAGTTCCACTTTGCCTTTCATGATTTCGGGGGTCGATAAAATAAGTACTATCTTAGAGCTGAGATCGATGCAAACGACTTACCCAACCGTTTCCCTGGAATTTCTGGCATTGTGCCAAAATTTGAAGTCAATATACAACCTACAATTGCTTTTTGTGGCGTGCTGGGCAAAATCGGTAGTGTCTCGGATAAAATACTTAGCGTCTTTACGTTCTAAGTTCAAATTTCGCCAAGGGATCGATAAAATAAAGTACCAGTCAGGCACTGGGGTTCGATGTAATCGACTGCCCCATCCCCTAAATTTCAGGCTATTAAGCTCAAATAGGAATATAATTAAGACAGTGATCTGATAGATTCGTTACCGCGTCGGACAAACGGCTTGGCGGCATTTCCCCGGCTTTACTTTCTAGGCTCAAATTCTTCCGTAGTCGAGTTTACCTTTCACCCTTTCGTGGTCGATAAAATAAGTATCAGTTAAGCATTAGAGTCGTTTCCATCGACTTCCTTTCTCCTCAAAATTCCTGGCCTTGTACCAAAATTTGAAACCGTTATGATGTAAATGTTCTGGATTTTTCTTTTATCATGATTTTGCTTTCAAATAGTGAATAATGCAAAATTTGTTTAGTGTGTACGTGCATGTGTGTGTCTGAGTGTGTGTGCGCACGCATGTGTATGTGTGTAAGTACGCGTGCATGTATGTATGTATATCACGTGATCACGTGATCGACCTGACCATCAGATGTTGTTACACATCGCTGGTCACAATTCGTTCGCATTGTTTTAGCCTTCGAATGACGCCACCCCGCTGGCTAAACGAGCAGGCCAGCAGAAGAAAGAGTGAGAGAAAGAGTGGTGAAAGAGTACAACAGGGGTCGCCACCACCCCCTGCCGGAGCCTCGTGGAGCTTTAGGTGTTTTCGCACAATAAACACTCACAACGCCCGGTCTGGGAATCGAAACCGCGATCCTACGACCGCGAGTTCACTGTCCTAACCACTAGGCCATTGCGCCTCCACATGTATGTATATATCGTCTGATATTATGTGAAATATTGCCTTCGACAAAATTTTTGAAAAGAAATAGAAAACTAACTGCATACTGCTAAATATAAAATAATATACTTAATATAGTCATAATTAAAATATTTCGAGTCTAGATAATAGATTCCTTCTTATTAAGAATAAGAAGGAATCTATTATCTTTCATAACAATTATTCTGAAGAAAGAAAAAAAACTATAGAACTCCGTGATTTAAATATTCGGTTGTCAGATAAATTAGTCCGTTTTACCCATTTACTTTTAATCTGTATTTTTCGTCAACAATTTTGAAATTTATTTAAATTTCAAAAATCGATAAACAAAAGTTATAGAAAAAATATAGAACTACAAAAAATATCAACCATAAAACGCTGCGATAAAAATATTTTTCGTGTAAATACAAATATCACCGGAAACGATTAAAGTAAGCGGGGAAATAAAAACGATTGAATTTATCTGAAACATAATAGATAGAAAATCGAATATAGATACAAGAGGTGGAGAGCTTGATCTTTGATCGTTTCGGTGACAAAGCATTACATATGGAGAGTTTCGTTACACTTTCAGACGATAGACATAACTTTGTGTGAAAAGTATTCCTTGGTTAGACGATTTTAAATAATGACAATCATATAGTAATTAATGTTAAACGTCGCCCTTTTCAAGCCTAGCCAGGCTCATGGGCCCGGTTTCCCGGTTTCTGTGGCGTACATGCTCCTCCAGATGGACGGGGCGCCAGTCCATCGCAGCGTTACTCAAGAAACAGGAAGATAGAGTGAGAGAAAGTTGTGGCGAAAGAGTACAACAGGGGTCGCCACCACCCCCTGCCGGAGCCTCGTGGAGCTTTTAGGTGTTTTCACTCAACAAACACACACAAAGCCCAGTCTGGGAATCGAATCCGCAATCCTCCGACCACAAGTCCGCTGCCCTAACCACTGGGCCATCGCGTCTCCACAGTAATTAATGTGGTGATCTGAAAATAAGTTTTAATCAATTAAAATTATGCAGGCGAGGCTGTAAAGTAAGAATTTTGCTTCGCAACCATATAGTTCCGGGTTCAGTCTGCCTGCGTGACACCTTAGGCAAGTATCTTATACAATAGGTTGGGACCAATCAAAGCCTTGCGAGTGGATTTGGTAGAAGGAAACTGAAAGAAGCCCGTCGTATATATGTATGTGTGTATGTATGTACATGTGTGTCTTTGTGTTTGTACTCCACCACCGATTGATAACCGGTGCTAGTGTGTTTACGTCTCTGTAACTTAACGGTTCATCAAAGAAACTGATCGAATAAGTACCAGACTTGAAAAAAATAAATCCTGAAGTCGATTCGCTTGACTAAAATTCTTCAAGGCAGTGCCCTAGTTTGTCCGCAGCAAAAGATTTAAAATGTCATCTTGCAAAAGTTGTTCTTTGTGAGAATTAATTGCCAATTAGGTAACTTGAAATAATGACTGCACTTCATATTACAATCATAATATCGTCTTATCAAAATGGATCGGGTGGGTCACTATATTAAAGTACGTTACCAAGCATTTAAAGCGTGTTCTATGTAAATGGGTTCGTCTGTATGATTTAGATTATTGAATGGTGTTAGGTTAGTCAGATAAAGGTTTTGCGTATCCAACTCTTTTTTGCAATAATGTAGCAAAGTCTCAACCATAGTGCATGAATTGACCTGACGAAAGGGAATCATAATTAATTATCGTGTACATGTAGAACATCGTTAGTCAAACCGATGATTACTTATAGACGCGGGTTAAAAAGCTTCTTTTGCAACCGCATGATTTCAGGTTCAATCCTATTGTTCGGTGTCTTGGGAAAGTATCTTTTACTACAGCCCGGGAGGCCAATGCTTTGTGAGTGAATTTGGTTGACGGAAACTGTAAGAAAGCCCATCTTATATATATGTGTGTGTATGTGTGTGTGTTTGTAAGTGTGTGCGTGGGTGCATGTGTGTGTGTTTGTAAGTGTATGCGTGGATGCTTGTGTGTGTCTGTCTGTTTGTCTGCCTTTGTGTCTACGTTTGTCTCTTCTACCATTTGACAATCGGTGCTGGCTTGCAGAGTATTATCAGACTTACAAAATAAGTACTGGGATCGATTTGCTCGACTAAAACCCGTTCAAGGCAGAGCCCCAGTATGGCCGCACTCCAATGAGCGAAACAATTAAAAGACATAGATTAAAGATAAAGATATTAGTACTAAATACGTTCCGGTAGTTTTGTAGATTTGAACGGGAACGTGTCAATTGCTTTTGTATTTTGCCTTCTGAAAATATCTTTTCCTTTTAGGCGATAAATGCTGACAACACACACAATTCCTTGAAATAAGCAGATCTTGAGACACCGATTTTTTTACCTTGGTGTGTCCTTTCCGTTAAATATATCTTCCCAAATCAGTATGCATATCATAATTGGCTGACATCACCATGCAATAGCAATTAATTTGTTGGCTAAATTCTATTTACAAGAGCCATCACTCTTGTGTAGCTCCATTGATCCAGGAATAACTTTGACTGAAGAGACGCAACCAGGTAGAAACGCAGGTGTCTCAATGTCTCCTTACATCAATGAATTGAGTGCATTGACAACACATGCACAGTGTGAAAGAAGACAGTTTTCTCCGAAGGCGAAATACAACAGTACTTAACATATTCACAGTAAAATCTGTCGGGATGGAATGTATTAAGAATGAATAAGTACATTATCGAAAAGATTTCAGAATTTTCTTTTAGACAACGTTGCCTTAGGAAAGGAATATAGAGTAGATATGGGTAAGGGAGCGCCTAAAATGTATAAATCTAAGGGAATTATATGCGGTACTTGTGCAGAAGTGTATACTGTTTCCGGCGAAGATGGAATATAATGGATTTGTTACTGGATTTATAGTAAATTGGTAGAATCTTATGAGAGTCTCAGAGAATGCATTATGGCTTGGATTCTCGCTGTTCTGCGTGTACCATGAATTATTTGTTTGGCAGATTTCAACAGGCATCAGCAAATAATTTTGTTCGCTGATTTCTATAAACAGGAGCTCGTATTATACAATCCAGCGTGGTAGCTATATTACGTTCGAATCTGCCACAACTTATTTATAACGAGCAAAACGCCCCCCCCCCCACCGTCCAATGGACGGTGCTGAGTCGTCAAACATTTAAACCAAATTTTCTCAAAACAACTTGTACGACTGTCCCATAGGCTTCCCCTTTGAGAAACACTGATTTAACCTAAATTTGAGACACCAGAAAAAAAGAAATAAAGATAGACTTTTTTCTATTCCAAGAAAAACGATTTTACAAATGCACGTTCCCACGGCTTTATCGATCGCATTCTCACCTTGAATCGATTTTTGTAATTTTTTCAAGACTTAAACACGCCCTAATACCGTCGGTATCTACATATCAAATTTGAGCGCAATCGGATGGAGGATGCCCGAGATCCTAGAAGACACACACACAAGACAGACAGAACGGATTTTATATAAGAGATAAACGTGTTATTGCTTCGATTCTCTCTGTTCTACATACTTAGCTTTCTTATCAGTTTGGTAGACATTAACGCGCTTCAATAACTATATATTTTGCTAATTTTTATAAAAAGGAGCTTGTCTCCTTGCCAGATTAATCGGTTCGATGGAATAACTTTCACTGAGGAGAAACTCAAGGTCGAAACAACGCGGTGACTCAAAGTCTTCCTTCATGGTGAACCAGTGTGTTATAAATACACATCGTTTAAAGCAGTGATTCCCAACGACTTTTTACCTATGGACCCCCTTGATTTTCCCTATGGTGGACCTTCATAGCCATTCGATGTTTTAAAAAATCCTAATATATCTTTATAAGTAAATTTCATCAGGAATTGTATTCAAACAAATAGTTGAAACATTCTGTGTATTATAGGATTATAACCAGTTTATTAGTTTATTGCACATAAATTCTAGCAACAAAATCTTATGTGGACCCCCAAAGGAAACATGCACCCCAGCTGTGAACCGCTGGTCTAAGACGAGCAAGCGTTGTCCGATGAAGAAATACAACGGCCAGCACATTCAAGTCTGAATGTGCTAAAACGCATCTTGAATGAACAGACACAATATTGTTTGGTTTTTCGCTGTTCTTATAACCCATTATTATTAGAGCTGAAATTGTTCTCTATATCTGAACGAGATTATGTTGTTTGTTTATTATATTCACATTGTTTGTTCTGTTGACTGAAGTTTATTTCAATAAAGATGAGAGATACATACCTAATGATATTAAATGAATTGGTCGTCTCTGTATATTCGGAAAATTTACATATTTTAAATATTCAAAAGTTTATAACTTAACAGATAAAATGTAAAATTTACTCAACAGTATGTTTCTTTGCGTGGTTAAGAAAATCATCTCGCAACCACGTGATTTCAGGTTCAGTCCTACTGCTTGGCACCTTAGGCAAGTGACTTCTTCTATAGACTTCGACTGGTCAGTAACTTGTGTGTGAATTTGGTTGAAGGAAACTGTGTGGAAGCCCGATATATACGACTTTTACTTGTTTCAGTCATTAGACTGCAGCTATGTCGGGACACTCCCTTGAAGAATTTTAGTTGGAAAAAATCGACCCCATAACTTAATTTTGAAGCCTGATACTGATTTCATCGGTCTCTTAGACAGCTAAGTTACTGAGACGTAAACAGACCAACAACAGTTGCCAAGCGGTGGTCAGGAGGAAGATGGGCACACACATATATATATATATGTACATATATATATACATAATACACACACACATGTATATGTGTGCGCGTGTGTGTCTGTATATATGTATATATGTCATTATTCAGTTTTATTTCAAGATTTCTTGACAATAGAGAAAGAGCCGGTTTCTAACCTAGATCTAAGGCTCCTTCATTGGAATGTAAACATCATCAACAGGATATTTTTGTATGCATGAATGTATGCATGTACGTATGTATGGATCCATGTATGTATATGTGCTTATTTGTATATTTTGCTTTATGTATGTCTTCTCATGCATATACTTACATATCTAGACATGCTCCTATATACTTAAATGATAAACTTCTGCAAGGTTTTACAGATTTTTACAGTCCCAGTGATTAATTAGATCAGTGGTCTTCGAATCAGCTTTCTCCTTTCTGGTTTTGAGAAGCCTAACTTCTAAAGATTGATGTTTAGCCAGCGTGTTACGAACTTGTAATCTGGATAGAATAGCTGTAGATTCTTCAGTAGTTCAGTGTAAGTATTTTCATTTTCGCTGATTTTTAGCTTTATGATAACATCCGCTGGACAGATGATTCCCACATCTGTACACAGTATCTCTTCTCTAGCACAAATCCTTATGTCAGGTGTGAGGTTTTCATTAGGACATTCCACCAGTACTCCTTTTTATTATGAGAGGCTATGGCTTTCACCATACTGAGGGTTCTTATTTCTTTGAACTTGGTATTATCCTTCCGACAGATTTCATTACAGAGTATCCTAGCTACAACGTCATGTCTCATCGGTAGATAATACCATGATGACATTTTCGGAAAACTACTCATGGTGTGCGTGATATCTTCGGTGTTAACTCCACAAAGTCTGCATCGGTTGTCATATTTTTCTGCGTTTCTGTATCTCTGTCTCTTTTGTGAATCAGATACTTAGTTGATATTTCCTGTTCCTGGATTGCAAACGCATACCTTTCAAGGTGGGAGGTATTAATCCGGTTGTTCGTCCATGATAGATTGATTTACCTCTTTACTCTTTTACTTGTTTCAGTCATTTGACTGTGACAATATTGGGGCACCGCCTTTAGTCGAGCAAATCGACCCCAGGACTTATTCTTTGTAGGCCTAGTACTTATTCTATCGGTCTCTTTTTGCCGAACCGCTACGTTACGGGGACTTAGACACACCAGCATCGGTTGTTAAGCGATGTTGGGGGGACGAACACAGATACACAAACATACACACATACGCATACATACATACATATATATATATATATATATATATATATATATATATATATACGACGGACATCTTTCAGTTTCGGTCTACCAAATCCACTCACAAGGCTTTGGTCGGCCCAAGGCTATAGTAGAAGACACTTACTCAAGGTGCCACGCAGTGGAACTGAACCCGGAACCATGTGGTTCGTAAGCAAGCTACTTACCACACAGCCACTATCATCTCTGAGCTTTCTTCTAACATATCCTTCCATGGTCTTCTGCTGGTATTCGATCATCCTTTCATCTGATGATACATTGCAGTAGAGTCGTATCTAAGGTTCAAGGGATGCACTTCGACACTTAGTGGTTAATAACTGTTTCCAAAGGAATATGATACGGCATTCAAAGACAGTCTGGATCACTGTTAAGCCACTGTCGCCTCGTTTTGGTTTTAAGCAGAGGCGGTCTACGTCACTATTGATGTGGAAATTATGTGATTGTTAATATCTTCCGGGTTTTCATATCAACGGCTCACATCTCGTCAAGCGTCCAATCAAGCAGCCCAAATGTTGGTATGAGTGCTGCTATTACAAACACCATTATGGGCCACTGTTTTTTTATTGAATGCAATGAGTCCCGAGGTCTAAATTTTCTTTATTCGACTGTAATATACTTTAGTGACAAGTGTTTTGTTACAGATGCTATTGTAAGATGTATGCATTAATGTATCACTGGTTGCCAAGCGCTGGTGCGTACACACACAGACACACACATGAATACATATATATACATATATATATATATATATACATTATACACACGCATGAATATGTGTGTGTATGTATGTATGAACAAGTGTGTATGTGTCCCACTAACAGACTTCCAATAGAATATCTATTAGACCTTAAAAATTAGTACTAAAATCAAAGTGGTGCTCAATTAAATGACTGAAACAAGTAAATTGTAAAAGGCAGGATTGATAATACAAAACATATTTTATACTTTTCTTTTTTGTTTTTGTTTTTTTTACAGATGTATATATATTCGATAGCTTTGTTTCCACTTCTCGTCCTTTATGCTGTTACAAATAACATTGACGCTGCAGGTGAGTATTTACTATTTTAATCTTTGAAGTTTTATGAGCTTAATCTTTTAAAAAAGACAGAATAGACTCTAAAAGAACAGGAGGAGACACGTGGAGTGGAGATTCACTAAAGAGGTCACAGGATGTATGATGACAGATTTAAGACAAAGGACACAAAAATATGAACAATAATATTGCTGAAGTGAAGAACGAATAAATAGTGCATGTATTTATAAAAAATGACCGTCCCGAAATATAACAATATATTTTTAAAAACTGTTTTTTCTTTATTTCAGTGATATTTCTAGCTGTACACGACCCTAATTTTAGCCCATTCGAAACCCTAGGTGTGTGGCCTAGTGGTTAGCGTATTGCGTTCCCTATCCCAAGATGATAGTTTCGCTTCTCGGACTGGGTGGTGTGTCGTGTTCTTGAGCAAAACACTTCATTTCACGTTGCTCCAGTCCATTCAGCCGTAAAGAAGTAACTCTGCAACGGCTGTTGGAATGTTGTAATCTCAGTCATCTATACGCCATGGAAAACTGATAACCGGACCAATGGGTCCTAGGACAACTGACAGTTATGTCCAGGGATTGATGATTTTAATGATTAAGCCTTCTATCTTTGTCCCTCCTGTCACCTTCCTGATACTATAATGAATGGTTGTCTAAATTGGTTTTCGGGGCTCAGTATCCTTCTTCAACAAATTCCCAAATCTGGGCTCCTAAAAGTGGCCAAGCTGACTAAAATATGGCTTATTGGCTGAATCATTAGAAAGGAACATAAATCAGGTTTTTATGATTCCACTACAAAACTTAACCTTACTCTCTACTCTCGAAAATATTAGTTTCAAATTTTGGTACAAGTCCAGTAATTTCCGGGTAGCGGGGTTAACCGATTATATCGATCACAAAGTTTAACTGGCACTTATTTTCTCGACCCCGAAACGATGAAAGGCAAAGTCAACCTTGATGGAACATTAAGACGGACGAAACGCCAATAAGCATTTACCCCGATGTGGTAACGGCTCTACCAGCTCGCCGCCTTACTTTCGAACATAATATTGATCACCTGCGTTAAATGCTATTCAGGTGTCCAGGATTCACATAGAAAGAAATAATCTAATACTTCTATTCTCGTTTATCACGGAAATGTGGTTAAAAAGGCACTGAAAAATGAATCAATGCTGGGTGAATTATCATTTTTCTTGGCAAATGGAACGAAAGGTAGATTCGTTGACGCCAAACTCGCAGCCTACGGCTGCGAAGCTTCCACCATTACATATTTTCTTGATCATCTCTGATTTTTCTTCGAGTACTCTCGTCTGTGCTGTTTGTTACGATACGGCGCCTTCGCATTTTTTGTTTTCACTGACGCCACATTGATGAACTTGAGTACTTAAATCCATATAAAAAATATACACAGCGACTCAGTACGGTCGCATAAGCACAAGCGGTAGCCAGTGCATTCCAACTACCTGAGCTTTGTGCGTTGGACGCTGGAGCACGCTTTTGTGGTACAAGCAGAATCTTTGACTAATCGTCGACTCGTGCTATCATAGATCAATCCGCAGTAAACATAACATGGTTCACAACTGAACTACCGTGTTATCTCGGATCAGTGATGAATGAATTTGTAACAAAACGAGGTTATATGTACTCGAAAGCTCTTCCTCAACTACAAATAAGGACGCAGTTACATGAGTTTCACAGTGGCCCTTTTTTTTAGTATTCTTTCTTGAAACAAATAAACATTTTTAAAAATGCCTAAGGCGGGGAGTTGGTAGCACCGTTCGCTGCATTTCGTCCGTCTCTGATTTCTGTGATCGGATACCACTGAGGTTATCTTTCTCTTTCCTTCATCAGGGGGCCGATGAAAGACGTACCAGCCAAGTAATTGACTTCCCTCCCGCTGCCCTTAAAAATTGCTGGTCATTTGTCGAAATTTAAATCCATTATAAAGCATTGCATTTCGTCCTTTTAGGAGTCGATAAAATAACTACCAGTTGAGCAGTGGTGTCGATATAATCAGCTCATCTTCTCCCTTAAATATCAGGTTTTGTGCCCATAGTAAAAAGTATTAATAAAACATTGGCCCACGAATCAATGCCTTAATTCTTTTTGTCTATGGATACTAAGCATCCTGGTTCTCTGTCATTCCATCTTCATTTTTTTTCTCTTAACCTTTTCCAATACCTAAATTCTCTGATTTCGTAAAAGGAATTTTTTTCTCATATCTGTTAAACATTTTATCCTTCCAAAATGTTCTCTGCATTCGTCCCATTAAACTATTTACTCCCATTTCGCAAGCTTGATCGTATTTACTCATGAATAAGTTCAACTAATTTGTACTTCATTTTAACGGAAAAAGAAACATTAATGAAGGGCAACTTATGCACAAATACATATATATACATACATACATACATACATACATACATATATACATACACACACACACACACACAACACACACACACACATATATATATATATATATATATATATATATATATATATATATATATATATATATAATAAAAAATAAATGCGCCCTTTTAAAGCGTAGCCAGGCTCATGGGTCCGGTTTCCCGGTTTCAATGGCGTATGTGTTCCCCAGCTGGACGGGACGCCAGTCCATCTCAGCGTTACTCATTTTTGCCAGCTGAGGGGATTGGAGCAACGTGAAATGAAGTGTTTTGCTCAAGAACAGAACGCGACGCCCGGTCCAGGAATCGAAACCACAATCTTACGATCATGATGCCTCTACACACACACACACACACACACACACACACACACACACACACACACACACACACACACATATATATATATCAAACTCTTTTGACCCATACATATATATATATATTCAAAATCCTTGGTACTCTGAGTTTCAAGCGTGATGCTAGTCTTCGGTTATAGGAATTCAACTGCCAATATCTGAAAATTAGTATCACGCTTGAACTTCAGAGTACCAAGGAGTTTGAATCAAACTGTTTTGATCCATAAATGTAACTCTTAACAAATGTATTGAGTGCCCTTCTTTCGTTTATCTACTCATTCGTCTCAATATATATATATATATATATATAATTAAGGGTTTAGCAAAACGTTGCTTCACCACATACCGAAAATTTAGAAATAGCAGTCAAAAACCGCTAATTTTTTTAACTACAATATAACTCCACAGAGAGTGGAGTTATACTTTAGTTAAAATAATTAGAAGTTTTTGACTGCTATTTCTAAATTTTCGGTATGTGCTGAAGCAACTTTTTGCTAAACCCTTAATTATATTTATAATTATGAAAAAATCTTTTTGTATAAGTTTTTACCGATAATGTTTATTTTTTCCATTAAATTAATAATTTTTTACCCTATATCTATAATATATATCTGTAAATGTAATACGTGACAATTATTCGGTAGCCATGATAAAATTCCGAGTCTCAGATGCCGAGGTGGAAACCCACGTCGCCATCTCTTCAGTTATCCGGCCATCGGAAAACTCGGAGCTTTATCATGGCTACCGAATAATTGTCACATATTGTATTTACAGATAAATTCCTCTATTTACATAATATCGAAGTCTCTTTCTTTCTTTTGTTTGTCTTACCATTTTTATCAATATATATATATATATATATACACTCATACACACACACACACACACACACACACACACACACACACACACACACACACAGAAATAGAGGATGACGCAAAGTTTATGCACGGGGCAAAGCTACAATTATTAAGGGAGAACATTTTATACAAAGGTTTAACGCTAATTTAAGGGTGCAGTTTACATACGATTAAATACGGTAATTTAATATTTGAGTGAAGTAAACTCACCTAGAATCTATCAGTTTACATAAACTTAAACCTACTTTGGCTAAAAGGGTTCGTATTCAGTCTACGCTTGTTTATTTTTTATTGATAAATATACTTCGTCTTTGTAATCGTTTTGCAGGATGTAAAGGATGTTACTATGATGGACACTGCTTTTGTAATAATCAAAAAGGCATTTATAAAGGAAAGTATGAATGTAAGACACTTCAATGCAAAAGGAAAAGTCTAACAATTATTGAAACGTGTAAGTAAAAAGTAAATATAATTTTTGGTACCTATAGATTGAAACATGGACATGAGAAGTGTGTGTGTGTGTGTGTGTGTGTGTGTGTGTGTGTGTGTGTGTGAGAAACAAAAAGAGCTGTTAAACAAACATTTAGTGGGAGTGAAAATATTTTTTTTTAAATGTAAAGAAAATAGAAAACTTGGTGCAGAAGTTAAGGCGTCGGTAAGTTCAGGAGGAAATTAGACAATAGCCACCGTTAAATGGACAAATAAAGAATGTGGCAAAAAGGTGGAGTAAAAATTCTGTCAATGAAAAGCTCTCGTCTTGATCACGTGCCCTTGGTACGAAACCTCAATTTCTGTTATTAATTATAAACCATAACAGCTAATGTTTACTTATAAATAAACTAAAGATATTTAGGAGATGGGATGAGGAAAGTTTTATGCAGGAGTGGCTGTGTGGTAAGTAGTTTGCTTACCAACCACATGGTTCCGGGTTCAATCCCACTGCGTGGCACCTTGGGCAGGTGTCCTCTACTATAGCCTCGGGTCGGCCAAAGCCTTGTGAGTGGATTTGGTAGACAGAAACTAAAACAAGCCCAAGGCGACGAGCTGGCAGAAACGTTAGCACACCGGGCAAAATGTGTAGCCGTATTTCGTCTACCATTACGTTCTGAGTTCAAATTCCGCCGAGATCGACTTTGCCTTTCATCCTTTCGGGGTCGATAAATTAAGTACTAGTTACGCACTGGGGTCGATGTAATCGACTTAATACCTATGTCTGTCATTGTTTGTTCCCTCTGTGTTTTTAGCCCCTTGTGGGTAGTAAAGAAATAAGTATTTCGTCTGCCGTTACGTTCTGAGTTCAAATTCCGCCGAGGTCGACTTTACCTTCCATCCTTTCAGGGTCGATAAATTAAGTACTAGTTACACACTGGGGTCGATGTAATTATTTAATCCTTTGTCTGTCCTTGTTTGTCCCCTCTATGTTTAGCCCCTTGTGGGCAATAAAGAAATAAGAAACTGAAAGAAGCCCAACGTATACATATATGTATATATATATATATATATATGTGTGTGTGTGTGTGTGTGTGTGTGTGTATGTGTATGCTTGTGTGTGTATATGTTTGTATGTTTGTGTTAGTCCCCCACCAACATCGCTTGATAACCGATGCTGGTGTGTTTACGTCCCCGTAACTTAGCGGTTCGGCACAAGGGGCCGATGGAAAAAGTACTAGGCTTACAACGAATAAGTCCTGGGATCGATTTGCTCGACTAAAGGCGGTGCTCTAGCATGGCCGCAGTCAAATGACTGAAACATTTAAAAGAATAGAAGAATAAAAGAATATCTTTACACGACGCTTTAGCGACGGGAATGAACGGAAATGTATTTAACAAACGATAAAATTTTCGTCAAAAATAAACATTAACATTTGAATGCTGGCCACCTCCGATGAAATGATGCAACAATCTAATGTGTCACACGTAATTTTTATTTACGTTATCATTTATTCTATATATGTGGCTGTGTGATAAGAAGCTTCCGTGTTCAGTCCCACTGCGTAGCACCTAGAGCATGTGTCTTCTACTATAATCTCAGGCTGACGAAAGCCTTGTGAGTGGATTTATTAGCCGGAAACTGAACGAATCCCGTTGTATGTGTGTGTGTATTTGTGTATGTGTCTGTGTATGTGTCTGTGTTTGTCTCCGCTACCGATGTTGATGTGTTCACGTCCTCGTAACTTAGCGGTTCGGCAATAGAACCGATAGAATAAGTTCTAGGCTTACAAAGAATAAGTCATGGAGCCGATTTGTTCGACTATAGGCGGTGCTCCAGCATGGCTGCAGTCAAATAACTAAAACAAGCAATAGAATATTAATATTGTTGTATTTCGGAATGGTCATTTTGCCAGTTTAGCCAATAAAAACACACGCACTATATATTTGGTGTTATTTTGCTTCAGTGATATTTATTTTTTACATTAATCTTAATCTTATTTCGGCCAGAGTTCTTTCGTCACACTTCTGTGACCTTGCAAAGGACCACTGATAAGGTCACAGAAGTGTGATGAAAGAACTCTGGCCGAAATAAGATTAAGATTAATGTAAAAAATAAATAACGCTGAAGCAAAGTAACACCAAATATATAGTGCGTGTGTTTTTATTGGCTAAACTGGCAAAATAACCATTCCTAAATACAACAATATCTATTTCAACACACGATTTCTCATCAAAAATCTTGTAAAACAAATATATAAACGTAATATTGATATTTCATTCCACATAATATATATGTGCGTGTGTGATCATTCTTAGCCGCCACTGGTAAGCAAATATAATCTGGTAGAATGTAACATACTTTTGATAATTGTTTTCGATGCCTGTGACATGGTTGGGTAGTTAAAAAGCTTGCTTTGCAATCACGTGAATTCGGACTCAGTCGCACTGCGAGGACTTCATTGACCAATTCTTTACTACTATACCCAGGAGCCAACCAACGCCTTGGTAGACGGAAAATGTGTGGAAACCCGTCGTACATGTACATATGTGTGAGTATGCTTGTATTTGTGTTTGTGCTTGACTCCTCATCACTACTTGACAACCGTTATTGGTTTGTTACGCATTCCTAACTTAGTGGCTCGACAAAAAGGTCGACAAAGTATAGCCAGATTTTTTTTTAAACTACTGAGATTGAATTGTTCGACTAAAACTTTCAAGCCGATGCCCCAGCATGGCCGCAGTCATATTACTGAAGCAAAATAGTTACCTACACACAGTGGCGGACTGGGTCTAAAAATATTGGCTGCCAGGAGACTAAGGGGGCCCATCAGCAACTACAAGGGGACCCACCAGCAAAGTTGGGAAGACAGCGTGATTACCAAACGCATAGGAAAAATGCTATACTTGGTAAAAGGAAGAAAAGGGGTATACAAGAAATATATAAATCAACTAAAAGAAAACGATTAGTTGAGAGCGAACACAAGAGAATGAAAGAACCAGTGGAATGGTCATATGATACTTTTTAAGTATCATATATCCACAAGCGAAAGAATAAGAAACGAAGTTGCTGGAAGTTGATGCCAAACGTAAAAAACATTATTTATAACTGTATGGAAAAAAAACTCAAATTGGAGGGATTCAAACATTATTTTAGTGGTAACTTATTTTACAAAAATATATATTGCTTTACTGCCCACAAGGGGCAAAGCATAGAGGGGACAAACAAGGACACACAAAGGGATTAAGTCGGTGACATCGACCCCAGTGCGTAACTGGTACTTAATTTATCGACCCCGAAAGGATGAAAGGCAGAGTCGACCTCGGCGGAATTTGAACTCAGAACGTAACAGCAGACGAAATACGGCTACGCATTTCACCCGGCGTGCTCACGTTTCTGCCAGCTCGCCGCCTTATATTTTACAAAAGTATAGCCTAGGCTATGGTATGTCCTATGCACTCGTGCGACGTATATGCCATCAAATACGGTATATGTATATATATATATATATATATATATATATATATATAATAAATAAAATAATAAATATATGCATATATATAAACATATGTACGTACCTACCTCTACATGTACATATACACGCATATATGAGTACAGGACACCAAAAGGACGTCGAACACAATGAGAAACGAAAACATAGACACAAAGGGAACTGGACATTTTTTTAAACAACAAAAAAATAGAGTACAGGACATTAACACAAAGAAAAAACCCCTTCTTCAGTCGCTATGGTTTCATCTACTCTACGTTTCGATATATATATATATATATATATATATATATATAATATATATATATATAATATATATATATATATATATATATATTCCATTTCTGCACGCTTATTTTATTTTCAATTTATTCCCATTCAGGTGAAACTACTTATTCAAGTTCAAGTCATTGAGGCAATTTTATACCAGTTGCTATTTTTACTTTTGTTATGTTACGATTATATTATACTTTAGTTTGATTTTAATTAATTACTACATATAATTCAATTGTTATTATTATTTTTATTGTTAAAGTGAAAGTATCTGACATAAAATAGAGAAACGTTTTTGTTTCACTTTTAACACGTAATACTGAAATAGTGGAAAAGATATGATATTGTTATGGGCTCGCTCTAGGCAAGAAGTTGAACATTTTTTTGCCCATGAAACTACATGGACCCTATGTAAGGCAAGTGTATAATTTGAATGAAATTGGTTGTGTAGTTCTCAACTGTTAGGGAATCGTAGTGGAGAAGATATTATATTGCTGTGGGCTCGCCCTAGGCAAAAAGTTAAAAATTTGTTTTGCCGATGACACTCCCCGGACTCTAAGTAAGGCATGTGTAAAATTTGAATGAAATTGGTTGTGTAGTTCTCCAGTTTTAGGGGAAACACACAGACAGACAGACAGACACACATTCTCAGTTTTATATTTATAAAGTAATGATATATATAATATATATATATATATATATATATATATATATATATACATATATATATATATATATATAATATATATATATATACATATATATGTACGTGTGTGTATTTGTCTGTGTGTCAGTGTTTGTCCCTCCGACATCGCTTTAAAACCGATGTTGGTGTATTTACGTCCCCGTAATTTTAGCGGTTCGGCAAAACAGACCGCTAGAATAAGTACTAGGCTTACAAAGAATAAGTCCTGGGGTCGATTTGCTCGACTAAAGGCGGTGCTCCATCACGGCCACAGTCAAATGACTGAGACAAGTAAAAGAGTAAAAGAGTGTATATGTATATATATTATTTAT
>NC_043002.1:13141817-13156817 GCF_006345805.1 Octopus sinensis
GTATATCTTTAAATGATGGTCTGACCGTCTGCCAAGCAAATGAGAAGCTGCAATTGAAGTAAATAGTGAATATGCTCCGGAATAACCATTTAAAGATGTTTTTGTTACATGTTATGATTGATTTTGTTGAATAAAACTTGTTGAAAAAAAAGCCCCAGTAATTATGCACTAACCCAATGTGTGTGTGTGTGTGCATGTGCGTGTGCGTGTTTGTGTGTGTGTGTGTGTAAAAATAAAAGGTTACACAGAAAGAGAAGTAGGAACGTATGGAAAACATACAAAAAGACGTGGACACGCTCAGCCCTCATCAGTTCTCAACCCAAAATAATTAGTTTTGCACAATTTTATATTACTCTTTACTCTTTTTCTCTTTTACTTGTTTCAGTCATTTGACTGCGGCCATGCTGGAGCACCGCCTTTAGTCGAGCAACTCGACCTCGGGACTTATTCTTTTTGTAAGCCCAGTACTTATTCTATCGGTCTCTTTTGCCGAACCATTAAGTAAGGGGACATAAACACACCAGCATCGGTTGTCAAGCAATGCTAGGGGGACAAACATAGACACACATACACACACACTTATATATATATATATATATATATATATATATATATATATATATATATATATATATATATATATATTATATATATATATATATATATATATATATATATATATATATATATATATATATATATATATATATATATATACGACACGCTTCTTTCAGTTTCTGTCTACCAAATCCACTCACAAGGCATTGGTCGGGGCCCGGGGCTATAGCAGAAGGCACTTGCCCAAGATGTCACGCAGTGGGACTGAACCCGGAACCATTGGCAAGCTACTTACCACACAGCCACTCCTGCGCCTATATCATTAATGGTTGTTTGTAATTTTATATCATTAATGGTTGTTTGCAAAAAGAATTTGATAATGAAATGAAAGATTACTCAATGCTTATAATTGATTAGTTGAGCACATATATATTAAACTTTTACAAGAAAATGGTTGACTGTGATTTCGAAGTTTCGGCTTGCTTGCCATTGTTCTCGTTCACTTCCCTGAGATTCCGTGGGAGTAAAGAGTATGTATGTATAACATATTCTCTTGTCGTGGACGTCAATGAAGATTCAGTAGAACAGAGCAGTAATCATATTCTTTGAACACGCGTGTGTCTCTATAAATATCTGAGGAAGAACCGATTCTTTCAGGGCGTAAATATGAAAATACAATAAAAGAGATTCAAAATTTGCTCCGATATACATACACCTATTTTGTCACTGTGTGTGAATGAGTGTATATGAGTGAATGTGTGTGTGTGTTGTGGTTTGTTTTAGTTATATAGGTGACGATCTGATTTTTCATATTTCAAGAGTTAAATAGTTAAGTACTAGTAATTAAGACACGCAATTGTTCTGTGGAATTAATGAGTGAATGCAAATGAATATATTTACTATTTTTATCAGTAAGAAAGAAGACCAAATTAAAATTATATATTTTTGCTAAATCGAACACACACACACACCATACACACACACACACACACACGCATGCATATACGTACATACTTACATGTGCGCGGCAGTATGATTCTTTGACGCAGCAAAAATACTTTAACATGAATTAAAACTTAACACGTAGTTACGACAAAGCGAACAATAATATATTTATCACAGGGAATTTTGTCGGTGTGGCCTTCAGATCAGAACGATTTGGACCATAGGGAGTATTATACTGTTCAGTTCACTTTAAGATGTATTTGAATAAGCATTGTCATTACAACCGATATCTTTTTTCCTTTCAGATTGATTTGCAAATAAATCGTTTGATCGACATATTTACAAAATAAAAGTTAGTATGTTGAATATTAACTTAATTCGTGTTTCAGCTGATTACATTATGACAGAGTGGAATGAAGATCATTTTCCATCTCTCTTATCTATCTATCTATCTATCTATCTATCTATCTATTCTATCTATCTATCTATCTATCTATCTATCTATCTATCTATCTATCTGTCTATCTATCTGTCATCTATCTATCTATCTATCTACTATCTATCTATCTATCTACTACTATCTATCTATCTACTATCTATCTATCTATCTGTCTGTCTGTCTATCTATCTCTATCTATCTATCTATCTATCATCTATCTATCTATCTATCTATCTATCTATCTATCTATCTATCTATCTATCTATCTATCTCTCTCTCTCTCTCTCTCTCTCGACATGGACGGACGCTAGTCAAATGGGCTCCACGTAAGTTGGTCATTTTACGTTGAAAATTGTTTATTGTGAAATATTTTGTGTTTAAAAGTTGTGCAACAACATCCACTGCAAACCTTGATTAATATCTACACAAAATTTTGCCCCTTGTGGGCAAAATTTAAAAGAAAAATTCTCATAGCCTTCGTGGTTTCATTTAGCCATTTATTTCCAAAATGGCCACTGGTCACCACGAGGCTGAGGTGCAAGTCAAGCGTGACGCAGAGGCAGAAAAACAGGATGCTCTGTTACCTTACGCTGAACCTGACAACTCCGCCAAATCAACATGACAACAGCACAAATACAAAACAAAGGTCGCAAGGCCAAGCACCGTCAACACCATCAGTGAGTCCACCACCACCACCACCAACACCCGACAACAACACACCATGGCAGAATCTGCTACTAAAACTGCTATCCCTACTAAAGACTCGCCACCATAACAATACCAACATCACCGCCACCAAAGACCGTGCCGTCAATGCTACTAATACTACTAACAACACCACCGCCGTCACCAGAACGACAATAACAACAACAACAACAACAACAACAACAACACACCAACGACGACGACAACACATTCCCTTCAACCACTGCTCACTCCATCACCAACAAGTGAAAAAATAACGACGACAAGCAACGAAATGCCGAAATTTGCGCTAATGCAGGACTAAATTACGCAGGCAATTTTCCACCCCTTGCTAGTTGCATAATCAGCAACCACAAACCTACAACCCACACCTGCCATCAACACCAACACCACCGGCAGTAACAACAATAACAAAACAACACAAACTTCGCCGAGGCGATAAAAGAAAAGGTAACAAAGTTTCGTTTACTACACAACAGATTAAAGATTGCAGAACCTTATTACAAATCAAAACGGAAAAATACTCTTACACATACCTCAGCACATACTGAATGAGGAGGAAAAAAAGACAATTGTATATAAAATCACAAATAAAAAACAAAAAGTCCAGAAAAGGCAAGCACAGACAAAGTCGAAAAGTGCTTACGCCCCATCTGGGGATACAAGGATTGTGTGACTTGGGCGAACAAGTTCGCACACGTACAGGTGGTTTTTCAGAATGAAGAGTTGGCGAAGAAATTCTCAACGATAACCCTTCATTCTGATGAACTAACGTTGACACACGAGTTACCTCGGCCAGAAGGTGACGAAAGTCATTATCAGTGGTGTCCCCCAAGTGACTACAACACTGTGGATTACATCCGCCTAACATCCGAAATGGAGGACATAAACATCCTAGATATCGGTGTTTCGGAAAACAAGGACTGGCTGGGAAAGAGAATAGAGTTCCTCTTCCACATAAGTCAAGAGACATAAATAAAATCCCCACCCACGTACATCTTGAGGATGGCCGCAAGTTATACGTAGTAGTCGAGGGCAGAAGGCCACGATGCTATACATGTGGCAGTGAGGCACACCTCAAAAAGGAGTGCAAATCTGCCGCAAAATTACAACAACAACAACAGCCACAGGAAAATCACAAAAGCCAGGATTATTGCCCACACCACAATATGGACAGCTAGTCAAGAAGCTGTATGCGGAAATGCAGAAAAACAACAAAGAACAAGCCAACCCAACCAAACAACACCAACACCAGCGCCAAGAACAGAATCATCACCACCAACAACAAATAAACCAATTCCAACACCAAGAATAACAACGAAGAAGACAAGCACCAAGGATGTAGGAGAGACAATAACCACAACAAACCCCCCAGCAACACCCTCCCCGCGCACCACAAACATATCTACAACCGCCACAAACACACCCAGACGCTTTACCCTTGCCCCCTGCTGATTCGTCAGACTTTTCATCTAACGATGAAAGTTCGACAGAATGGCAAATAGCCACAGGGGTAAAAGAAAAAGATCAAGAAAAACCAAACAAGAAATCGCAACCAAAGCAGGGAGATACCTGAACCCTGAAAACTCCATACACAACAAAACAAGCACAACACCACAAAAACAATGCTATCAGCGATAGACACAAAAGACTCCAACTAATGGAGTACATCACAGGATACACAAACATTTGTGAAGATGACTTTAAAAATAGCAATCATCCACGCACTACACCCACCAAACACATCAAAATACTACACATCACACAAACACAACACCACAAACTCAAAGCCCTCTTCCCAAATGCTGTAGGGGGTTTCCAGAAATATCTGTCCCAAAAACTATATAGAAACCTCCTCGAAGACACATCAAAGAACGAGGAAGCCAAACTTTCGACACAAGTAAGTAACTCTCTGTACTTTCATTTGTGTGTTTTAAAGCACACACCCCAATAGAATCATGGTCAAGATTGGTTGTGTGAATGCGCGTGGCTTGGGGTCTCCTTGGAAACAGGAGGATACCTCCTAAATGACATCAAGTCACATGATTTGGGAATCATAGCCATAGTGAGACCAGACTCCACGAGCCACGGGCCCTAAAGTCCATGTTTGGCGGACAGTTTAACATTTATTTCGCTCCCTGTCTGCCGAGGATGGGCGGTAGTGGCACCGCGGTACTTTTTCACAAGAGCCTGGATCTCGAAGTCAAGACGATATTCGTAGACCCGAGGGTAGACTGATCGTTCTGGATGTTGACGGCAGCAATGGGTGCGCTTTTCGACTCGTATCAATCTACGCACCGCCCTTAACAGGTCGGGCGGATTTCTTTCGACGTCTAGAAGTATTCTTGGGAACGTCTCGTCCTTTACTCTTAGTGGGGGATTGGAATGCTACCTTGGACACGCATGTAGACTACGTGGGTAGAGACAGAACAGAAGGGGATGCAAATGCCTCAGAGACCTGCTCAGACGATTCCAACTGTCTGACAGGTACCGACTCGACCACCCAAATGCACCAACGTGGACATGGAGCAACCGCAGTGGGTCGTCGAGATCGTATCTAGATAGGATACTGTGTAGGACAGTAGACAAGGATAACTTAGGATGTCCACAATTCCACACAGTCAGCTACACGGATCACAAATTGGTGACGTGTACGCTAGACTTAGATAAGGCACATAGACAGGGTCCTGGGTACTGGAAACTGAACGCATCATTCCCGTCCAGACAAGTTTTCAGAGACCGGATTAGCACACTAGTAAAGAGGGCTTTGACGGGAGCCATCATCAACAACAAATGGTGGTTTGCCCTCAAGAGAGCAGTAAAAGCAGAAGCGATTAGGTACAGCAAAGCACTAGCCATAGATAGAAATAGAGTAGAGGGTGAGCTAGTTAAGAAGCAGAGAAGACAATTAGAAGCGGCATCGCATCCGACGTTTTGGCGGCGAGGTTGGCCCTCGACCAACACTTCAACGCCAAACACGAAGGATGTGCTGTCAGAGCTAGGATGCGTGCTCTAAAGAACGAAGGTGTTGGAGCCGCGAGAGAGGCCCGGGTGGCAGAGGCGCAACAGGGCAACAAAGCCACCATTCGGTCACTGGTAGATGAACAGGGGCGCGAATTGCTCGAGCCAAGTAAAATGTGTGAGGCCTTTCAGCAGCATTTTGCCCGACTGTTCGGGACGAGTGGAGGGCAAGAACGTAGGGTAGACTTCAGTGCCTACCTACATAGCCTGCCACGACTCTCGACAAGAAAGGCAGGGTGCTGCGAAGGTGCCATCACGGCGGCGGAAGTGCGGGAAGCGATGGCAGAATGCTCGAGGGACAAATCACCGGTTTGGATGGTCTACCCTACGAATTTTACTATTGTATGCCAGACTTGTTTGGAGACGTCTTGGCAGCGGTATACTGCAACTGGCAGCAAAACGGGAGCATACCCGGTTTTGTGAGTCGAGGAGCTGTAACTCTGCTGAAGAAAGATCCAAACAAGGAAACATTATAGATAACTTTAGGCCAATCACTCTGCTCAATGCAGACCTGAAAATTTTGACAAAGGTGTTAGCCAAGAGGTTGGCGCTTGTCATGGAGAAACTGGTCGACAACGCACAAACGTGCGCCGTGCCGGCCGGAGCATCCATGACAACCTCCATCTGATGCGCTACATCATAGACAGGTAGTTAACGAACCTGGCATGGGTGGGGCCCTGATCAACTTGGATCAATCGAAAGCCTTTGATAGGGTAGACCATCGATACTTGGAGGCAGTCCTGAGAGCGGCTGGTTTCGGCCGTCTTCCGCGGCTGGATAGCTGCCTTGTACAGGGGCATCCGTTCGGTAATTCGCGTAAATGGACATCTATCGAGACCCTTCGACATTGCACGTTCGGTCCGTCAGGGATGCCCCCTCTCGGCGCTTCTATACGTATTGACTCTTGAGCCACTACTGCGGAAGCTGGCGACTCTGAGGGGCATCCCGCGAGAATTAGGATGCGGGACGAGCGTGTCTGCATACGCGGACGACGTCACCGTCATAGTGTCAAGCCACGAGCACATCGAGCGGGTCGGCGAGACACTGAAAGACTACGAAGCGGTGACAGGAGCAAAATCAACCGGGAAAAGTCAGTGGGCTTGCGGCTCGGCACCTGAGAAGCAAGCCCATGCCGTCCACCAGTACCTCCGTCGTGGGACGCTGGACAGACGGCCCGGTTGAGTTGCTCGGGGTCTGGTTCGGTCCGGACCTCCAAATGGAGAAGAACTGGAACGAGATAACGAGTAGGGTGGTCACTCTCGCCCAGCAATGGGCCGAGAGGAAACTGTCCCTAAAAGGTCGGGCGGAGGTGGTGAACGCGTACATCGCGTCCATCATCTACTACCGCCTGACCGTCGTACCTTGTCCCGACCCTACCATCACCAAACTAGAACGCATCCTCTTCCGCTTCTTGTGGAAAGGATGCGTCCCGATGGTCAGGCGATCCATTTGCTGTCAACACCCGTTAAAAGGAGGGCTGGGCATGCCGTGGTTGATGATGCGCAGACACGCGCTGAGACTGCGACATCTCCGGCTCTATGTAGACGACGGTGAACAGGTGTGGTCGCCGTTTGTGAGGCACGCATTCCCGCAACTCGTCTCCATGACCGAACTACAGTCGTGGATCAAAAGAGGCCGAAGAAGGGCGAATGGCACCGCGAGTGTCGCGTTGCTCTCAAGCAACTCTGCCGTCCCGGGTCGACCTTGAGTGACTTCAACACAACCAAAGCATTCTATAGGGGATTAGTGGAGGGGAGGTACGACGACGAGCTCGGGGCAAACCTGGGCGTCGACGAGGAATACCTGACCCGCCTGTTTCAAACGACTTTCGGCCCGGGACCTATGGACAACTTCCAGAGATCCCTGGCCTGGCGGTGCTACCGAGAAGCGCTACCCGTTCGGGATAAGCTCTATAGGCATGGCTCGAGAAACACGGGGCCGACCTGCCCGAGATGCGGGCAGAGCGACGAAACCGCTCTGCACACAATCGTGCAGTGTCCAGCAATTTCCCACCTGTGGGCTTATGTCGAACGACTGCTGTCACGTGTGGGACTGTCGGTTTATCAGCCGAGTCTATCGTTAATATCGTCACGCCTCCTTCCTTCAAACGGAAGGAAGAGCTATTTTTATCATACTTGTGGCTATGGCGAAAGAATGTATCTGGTGGACGCGTCTGAAAGGATTAGAGACAAACACTTTCCTCTCTGGTCAATCTCTCATCAACTTCTTCAAGTATCACTTGAAGAAAAAAGTGAGAGTAGAGAGGCAAGTTTTGTCTAGTGAATGTTTTAAAAAAAGATGGGTGAATGTAGCAAGAATGGCACGTATGAATGACGAAGCCACCTTGACTATGATTCTATGAACCGTAAAATTAATACAGAGAGTTGCTTATTGCAAAAAAAAAAAAAAAGAAATATAACATGTGACTTCATTGACCGAGGTTACCGTGGTCTTTTCCGTAGGCTTTTCTTTCCACGGGTAAACCTCACCTGTCCTCCCCTTTACACTTCATATTGACATTTCTGTGATAACGATCCCTATTGATCAATTTTTTTCCTCTCCCCCTTTTTTTTAACCCCCCTTTTTTTTTGTCCTCTTTCTCTCCTTTTACGATCCCTTTTGATCGACCCCCCCTTTTTTATTTTATTTTATTTTTTTTTTTTTTATTTTTATTTTATTTTTTTTTTTTTTAAACCTTCAAAGAAAAGCTCTACCTTGTAATTTGTTCTATCTGTGTGCAGCCCTGTGTGGCTAATAAAGAACATATCTATCTATCTATCTATCTATCTATCTATCTATCTATCTATCTATTATCTATCTATCTATCTATCTATCTATCTAGGCGTGTCGCCGTTTGTGAGGCACGCTTTCCCGCAGCTCGTCTCCATGACCGAACTGCAGTCGTGGATCAAAAGAGGCCGAAGAAGGGCGAATGGCACCGCGAGTGTCGCGTTGCTCTCAGCAACTCTGCCCGTCCTGGGTCGACCTTGAGTGACTTCAACACAACCAAAGCATTCTATAGGGGTTTAGTGGAGGGGAGGTACGACGACGAGCTCGGGGCGAACCTGGACGTCGACGAGGAGTACCTGACCCCCTGTTCAGGACGACTTTCGGGCCAGGGCCCATGGACAACTTCCAGAGATCCCTGGCCTGGCAGTGCTACCGAGAAGCGCTACCCGTTCGGGATAATCTCTACAGACACGGCTCGAGAAACACGGGGCCGACCTGCCCGAGATGCGGTCAGAGCGACGAACCGTTCTGCACGCACTCGTGCAGTGTCCAACACTTTCCGATCTGTGGGCTTATGTCGAACAACTGCTGTCACGTGTGGGACGAGTCGGTTTATCAGCTGAGTCTATCGTTAATATTGTCACGCCTCCCTCCTTCAAACGGGAAGGAAGAGCTATTTTCATCATCCTTGTGGCTATGGCGAAAGAATGTATCTGGTGGACGCGTCTGAAAGGATTGGAGACAAACACCTTCCTCTCTGGTCAATCTCTCATCAACTTCTTCAAGTACCACTTGAAAAGGAAAGTGAGAGTAGAGAGGCAAGTTTTGTCTAGCGAATGTTTTAAAAAATGATGGGTGAATGTAGCAAGAATGGCACGTATGAATGACGAAGCCACCTTGAGCATGATCCTATGAACCCAGAAATTGAAAACAGAGAGTTGCTTATTTGCAAAAAAAAAAAAAAAAAAGAAATATAACATGTGACTCCATTGACCGAGGTTACCGTGGTCTTTTCCGTAGGCTTTTCTTTCCACGGGTAAACCTCACCTGTCCTCCCCTTTACACTTCATATTGACATTTCTGTGATAACGATCCCTATTGATCAATTTTTTTTTTTTTCTTTTTCTCTTTTTTTCTTCCTCTCCCCCTTTTTTTTTAACCCCCCTTTTTTTGTCCTCTTTCTCTCCTTTTACGATCCCTTTTGATCGAAACTCCCCCTTCCTATTTTTTCTTTTTTTTTTTTTTAAACCTTCAAAAGAAAAGCTCTACCTTGTAATTTGTTCTATCTGTGTGCAGCCCTGTGTGGCTAATAAAGAAACATATCTATCTATCTATCTATCTATCTATCTATCTATCTATCTATCTATCTATCTATCTATATCTATCTATCTATGGACACGCATCTAGACTACGTGGGCAGAGATAGTAATACGAGGGGATGTAAATGCTTCAAAGACCTGCTCAGACGTTTCCAACTGTCTGCTAGGTACCGACTTGATCACCCGAATGTGTCAATGTGGACATGGAGCAACATCCAGTGTCCAGATGGAATTTAGATAGAGTATTTGGTAGGATAGTGGATAGGGATAGTGTAGGTTGTCCACAGTCCCACATAGCTACACAGATCACAAATTTGTGACTTGTACACTCGACTTAGATAAGACCCACAAGCAGTGTCCCGGTTACTGGAAACTGAACGCGTCTTTCACGGCACGCCAGGCTTACTGAGACCGGATTAGTACATTAGTTAAGAGAGCATTGACAGGCGCCATCGTCAACAATAGATGGTGGTATGCTCTAAAAAAGCAATTAAAGCAGAATCGGTTATGTACAGTAAGACCCTAGCATTAGACCGAAATAGAATAGAGGGAGACCTAGTAAAGAAATTAGAAGAGGCATTTTGAACTGGCATCGCATCCAACGTTTGGGGCGAGGTTGGTCCTCGAGCAACACTTCAACACCAAACACGAAGGATGCGTTGTCAGAGCTAGGATGCATGCTCTGAGGAACGAAGGAGTTGGAGCCGCCCTAGAGGCCCGAGTGGTGGAGGCGCAACGTGGCAACGAAGCCATCATTAGATCTCTGACAGATGAAGAGGGGAGCGAATTACTCGAGCTTGAAAGGATGTATGAGGCTTTTTAACAACACTTTACCCGAATGTTCTGGACAAGTGGTGAGTCAGAACTCAGAGTAGACTTTAGTGCCTATCTGCTTCGCCTGCCACGATTCTCGGCAAGAGAGGTGGAGTGTTGTGAAAGACCCATCACAGCCGCAGACGTACGGGATGCGATGGCAGGATGCGCGGGAGACAAGTCGCCAGGCTTGGATGGTCTGCCCTACGAACTTTATTGTCACATGCCAGACTTGTTTGGAGGCGTCTTGGCAGCGGTCTACTGCAAGTGGAAGCAAAACGGAAGTATCTCCGTTTCTGTGAAGCGAGGAGCGGTGGCACTGTTAAAGAAAGATCCAAACAAGGGAAACGTCATTGATAACTTCAGGCTCATCACTCTGATCAACGCAGATTTGAAGATTTTGTCCAAGCTGTTAGCCAAGAGGTTGGCGCTTGTCATCGAGAAACTGGTCGACAAGCGCAAATGTGCCCCGTGCCGGGCAGGAGTATCAATGACAATTTCCATCTGATGCGCTACTTCATAAACGGGGTAGTTAATGAACCTGGCATGGGTGGGGCGCTGATCAATTTGGATCAATCAAAAGCTTTCGATAGGGTAGACCATCGTTACATGGAGGCTGTCCTTAGAGCGGCTAATTTTGGTTCCGTCTTCCGCGGTTGGATCGCTGCCTTATAAAGCAGCATCCGCTCAGTAGTTCGCGTAAATGGTCATTTTATTGTATCCCTGGTCTTTTATGCGCTAAGCCACTTGGTGTTAAATTGATGGTATTATTAAATTAATATCTAATTTTTCACCCTTATTTGTAATTTTAAATATATATGTATGTATGTATATATATATATATATATATATATATATACGGGAAGCTTTATGAAAATAAACAAAAGACGAAGGCAGGTGGAAAACAAACGAACAATTGTATTAGTATGGCGCTCAGGAAATATAAATAAAACAAGTCTTTAACGTTTCGAGCCTACGCTCTTCAACAGAAAGATACACAGAGAGAGAAAAACACAGAAAGAAGGAGAGAAAAAAATGCGTGCAGTAGCTAACGAATCAACATGGCAATCTGATTTCGGCCAGAGGTCAAAGATCAAACATGAGACGCGAGAGCGAAATAAGGGGAGATAATAGGGTTGATAAAAGGGTTGAGGGACCAGCTAATAGTGCGTAGGAGGGGTCTGGATGTGTGTATGTATAGGGTTGGTGTATGTATTAGTATGTATAAGGGTGTGTGTGTGTGTGTGTGTATGAGAGAGTATTAGTGCGTAGGATTGGTCTGGACGTGCGTATGTATGGGGTTGGTGTATGTATTAGTATGTATTAGTATGTATTAGTACGTATTGGTATGTATAAGTGTGTGTGTGTGTGTATGAGAGAGTATAAGTGCGTATGCGGGGTCTGGACGTGTGTATGTATAGGGTTGGTGTATGTATTGGTTATGTACTAGTATGTATTATTACGTATTAGTATGTATTAGTTGGTGTGTATTAGTATGGCACATCATATGTGATGTGATGTGTAAAGTCATGTGGTGTAGTGAGGAGAAGAGGGGGAGGGGGAAAGAGGGGGAGAGAGGGGGAGGGGAAGAAGAGGGGAGGAGAGGGGAAGAGGAGAGGAGGGAGGAGGAGGGGGATGAAGGAGGAAAGAGGGAGAGGGGGAGAGAGAAGGGGAGAGAGGGAGTGAGGGAGCAGAGGGAAGGGGAAGAGGGAGGGAGAAAGAGGGAAGAAGGGAAGGGGAGTAGGGGTGAAAGGATGAAGGACTGAAGAAGTAGGGGTCGGGGGGAAAGGATAGGTAAAGAGGGGGGAGAGGGGGGTTAGATGAGGAGGGGGGAGAGTTGAGACCAAATGGCGTATAAGAGCGAAGAGAGAAGATTAATTCTTGTTCACGGCGCAAACGGGAATCCGGATGGCCTCTGTGTAAGGACAAACCGAACACAGATAGGTGTTGCAAGGAGTGACCGGTGGAGCGGAAATGGCGTGAGACCGGTGTGTCGTTCGCAAGGTGGATGTCACGAAGGTGTTCCGCGAACCGGTCAGCCAAGCGGCGTCCCGTTTGTCCGATGTACAAGGAATTGCAGAGAGAGCAAGAGATGCAATAGATAATATTGCTGGAGGTGCAGGTGAAGGAGTGGATGATGGGATAGGGTCGATGGTGGGTGCTAGTGAGGCGGGTGGTGTTGGAGAGGTAAGGGCAAGTGCGGCAACGTGGGCGGGAGCAGGGGAACGAGCCGGGTTGGAGGTAGGGTCAGGGAAGGAGCTATGGACCAAAAGGTCTCGAAGGTTGTGGGCTCGTTTGAAAGAGGGGAGGGGTCGGTTAGGGAAGAGGTGTGAAGTGGACGGGTCGGACTGGAGATGACGGAAAGCTCGAAGAATGGTGCGTTGGAGACGTAGGGTCGTGGGGTGGTAAGTGAGGGGAAAAGGGAGGCGGGAGACTACAGGGCGGTTCGGGGAGAGAGAGCAGATACACGGTCCACGGACCGTGCACGGGCAGGTGCGAGTGTGGGGAGTGGTGAGGGGTATCCACGTAGGGTGAAGTGGTGAGCCATACGTTGAGACTGAGTCTCAAAGTCATGGTCGTCACTACAGAGCCTACGTAGACGGAGGATTGGGAATAGGGGATGGAAAGCTTGGTGTGTTCTGGGTGGGAGGAAGAGAAGTTGAGGTATGAGTGTGAGTCTGTGTGTTTTGTAGTGAATGGAGGTGGTAAGAGTGGAGTGAAGAATGCTAACCGAAATGTCGAGGAAGGAGACAGAGGTGTTGGAGATAGTGGAAGTGAAGTGGGAGGGCTGGATGGAAAGATGGACGAAAGAGAGGAAGGAATCTAGATGTTCGCGGGAGAGTGAGGTGGCACCGATAATGTCGTCAATGTAACGACCATATAGTTCAGGAGTGGGACCTATATATACATATATATATATGTATATAAATTATACATATATATATATATATGTATATATATATATAAAAGTATTTCTGTTGTGTCGTACAAACATACTCCCGCATATGTTCGTATGTATGTATGTGTGTGTTTGCGTTTGTGGTTGTTGCATTTAGCGAAAACTTAGAATTTTAATTTTTGTTCTTTCTTACCAACAAAAACATTAAACATATTCATTTACATTCACTCATTAATTCCTGAAAACAACTACGCGACTTAACTAGCATACTAACCTACTTAACTCTTGAAATATGAATATAAGATCGTCACCTATATAACAAAAACTAGAACACACACAGATTCATACACTCATATTAACACAATCACATACAAGGAAGAATAGATATAGTTCGTCCAACTTCAAATGGACTAAGGAGCAAATATCAACATTGGATTGTAGGCGAGAAAGTTGATGACGCTGCATGGGACGCTACACCCCAAAGCAATCGTAAACAGACTGTATATGAAAAGAAATAATGGTAGCAGAGGACTGATTAGTATAGACCATTGTATAAGGAGTGAAAGGAGAACGCTTGCCGAGTATTTGATAAATAGAGATGAAGATCTGCAGCAATATGTCGCGAAAGATATGGGCGTAAATGCAGGTGAAATGATGGGCAAGGAAGAGTTTAACCAAAGAGCTGAAGACAGGAGAAAAGAAGACCTTGAAATGAGAAAGCATGGACAGTTTGAAAGGAATGCACATGATGTTAAGGATAATACAGCATCGTGGGCATGGCTTAAGCGAGGTGATTTGAAGTGTACCACCGAAAGCCTTATCTTTGCTGCACAAGACCAGGCTCTCGCTACCAATTCAGTGAAGTATAACATCTATAAAACTTGTGACACCCAGAAATGCAGACTCTGTGGAAAGAGTGTGGAAAATATGACCCACTTGGTAAGTCGATATGAGGGCCTTGCACAAAAAGAATACAGGCGTCGCCATGATAAAGTGTATGTGTGTCTTCATTGGCTCTTATGCCGCAAGTACCAATATGAAGTAACAGAGAACTCGTATGACATTGTTCCAAGTAAAGTTATGCAGGAGGATGGAAAAGTAGGGATACTCTGGGACTATGATTTTCAGACGGACGGATCGTGTAATCGAATACCGTCGGCCGGATATTTTTATATTGGATAAGACAGACAAATACTGTCAGATCATTGATGTAGCCATACCAAATGACATGAATGTTGTGAGTAAAGAGGTTGAAAATATCACCAAGTATTCCGAATTGAAAGTGGAAATGGCAAGACTGCATGGGATGCGAGAGGATATTGTAAAAATGATAAAGATATTTCGCTACTGCCCCCGTCATTTCCCCTCCCCCACAACCTTTCAGTCATTCTGTAACATCTCTTATTCTTCACTCGCGCTAGGAGGCTGGGTGTATCTCTGCAAGGACTCTAAGAAACATGCAGATTAAAAATAAATAATAATAATAATAATAATAATAATAATAATAATAATAATAATAATAATAATACCCATAATTGGAAATCCCCCGGTAAAGATAGGGTGCCGAATTT
>NC_043002.1:13161817-13169317 GCF_006345805.1 Octopus sinensis
AGGCGGTAGGGTGTCGAATCTCGACCCCTTTCCGGCAACTCCTGCAGCCAACCAGACTCCAAACGTACTGCACTGCATTCCTTTGGATTATGTCTGGGGGGCCGAGAGGGAGATTCTGGTGTCTGGGCAGCCCAGTGTCTTCGTTTCTATCGCCCAGGCTTGCGTCATGGAGAAACTACTCCATCGATGGAACAAGCTGAGATGGCAGTTACGAGTTATAAGCCAGGGTGAATTGGCGTAATCCCGGGCGCTACGGGCCGTCTCTAACGGTGGGAGGGACCATTTAAGTCCCAATGGTCAGCTACCGCCCGCCTTAAGCTGCACAGCCCCCGGCCAATAATGGTGCTGACCCGCCACAGACTGCCCGCTTCAATGGGTGCTTGGAGCTAGGACAAAATCTGAAAAGCAGACTGAAAACCCTGCACCAGCAAACAAAGGAAAAACAAACACCCAGTCACCAGTCTTGCGACTGGCCACCTGGAATGTCAGGACCATTTGCCCTGGCATCATTGACGATCTACGACAGATGAACGACAGTAGGAAGACAGCAGTCATCAACACCGAATTGAAAAGGCTGAACATCGACATAGCGGCGCTGCAAGAGACCAGGCTCGCCGCAGACGGCATGCTACGGGAGAAGGACTTGTAATAAGGAGGCCCGCCAGCATGGCGTGGGGTTTGCCGTGAGGAACAGCTTGCTCCCCATGGTGATCCCTCCTTCAAATGGCTCAGAGCGCATCCTCACTCTTAACCTTGCAACATCAACGAGGAAGGCAAACATAATTAGTGCTTATGCCCCAACACTCCACTCTCCTCAGGAAATAAAAGACCGGTTCTATGAGGAGCTCGACGCCACCATCAGCCAGATACCAGGGTCGGAGCCCATCTTCCTTCTGGGCGACTTCAACGCAAGGGTGGGATCCGATCATGGGGCATGGCCAGATTGCCTTGGACGCTTTGGCGTGGGGAAGGTGAATGAGAATGGCCAGAGACTGTTGGAGCTTTGCTCTTACCGGGAACTCTGCGTTTCCAACACATTCTTCATGACTAAGCCGCATCACCAGGTCTCATGGAGGCACCCAAGGTCCGGACACTGGCACCAACTGGACATGGTCATCACCCGGCGAGCCCACCTCGGCAGTGTGCTTCTCACACGCAGCTACCATGGTGCTGACTGTGATACAGACCACTCTTTGGTGTGCAGCAGGGTCCGATTGGCCCCAAAGAAAATCAACCGTCCCGTAGGGAAAAGCCGCCCACGCATCAACACCGCCAGGACAACCAACCCCGACCTCCGCTCGAAATTCACCAACCGCATCGAGGAGGCCCTTAAAGATCACGCAGCCACGTCCATCGAGGAGAGATGGCAGATTATTCGCGACACCACTTGCAGAATAGCCATGTCATCCCTAGGAAAGAGGGAGCGGAGAAATCAAGACTGGTTTGAAGCTCACCTGCCTGAGATGGAGCCTGTCATTGCTGCCAAGAGGGAAGCACTGGTCAACTATAAGCGCGACCCATCAGAAAAGAACCTGGCTACTCTGAGAACAGCCAGAAGCGACGCCCAGAGGACGGCCAGACGTTGCGCCAACATCTACTGGCAGAACTTATGCCAGAACATCCAGTGCTGTGCTGACAGTGGTAACGTGAAAGGGATGTACGAGGGGACGAAGAAAGCATTCGGGCCCACTGTCAGAAAGGTTGCTCCACTGAAGTCCAGAGATGGCGAGGTCATCAAGGACCAAGCGAAGCAGATGGAGAGGTGGGTCGAGCATTACCAGAACCTCTACTCCACTGAGAATGTGGTCACCAGGTCTGTCCTCGCCGGCATTCCTGCTCTGCCTGTCATGGAGGAGCTTGACCTGCCTCCAACAAAGGAAGAACTGAGCAAAGCAATTGACTCACTCGCTCGGGGCAAGGCACCAGGGCAAGACAGCATCCCCGCAGAAGTCATCCAGTGCGGGAAGCCAGCCCTTCTGGGCCATCTCCACGAGCTGCTCTGTCAGTGCTGAGAGGAGGGCTCTGTCCCTAAGGATATGCGTGACGCAAACATCATCAAACTGTATAAAAACAAAGGGGACAGAAGCGACTGCAATAATTACAGGGGCATATCACTGCTCAGCACTGTCGGTAAGGCATTTGCCAGGGTGGTCCTGAAGAGGTTGCAAATACTTGCAGAGCGTGTGTACCCCGAGTCTCAGTCTGGCTTTAGGGCAGAGAGGTCTACAATTGACATGATCTTCTCACTCAGGCAGCTTCAAGAAAAGAGTCGAGAACAGAGACAGCCCCTATACGTGGCCTTCATCGACCTGGCTAAGGCGTTCGACTCAGTCAGCAGGGAGGGGCTGTTTGCGCTCCTGGGTAGGATAGGTTGCCCTCCCAGACTGCTGAAACTCATCACCTCCTTTCACGACGGTATGCAGGGAACAGTGCAGTTTGACGGATCGCCCTCGGAGTCATTCCCCATCCAGAGTGGAGTGAAACAGGGTTGCGTTCTGGCGCCGACGCTCTTCGGAATTTTCTTCTCCCTTGTCCTGTCCTATGCCTTCAGAACGTCCGACGACGGAGTGTTCCTCCACACCAGGGCTGATGGTGGATTGTTCAATCTTGCGCGCCTCAGAGCTAAGACCAAAGTCCGTCAGGTGCTGATCAGAGAGATCCTCTTTGCTGACGATACCGCTCTAACATCACACAACCAACCGGGTCTCCAGAGGCTGGTCAGCTCCCTGGTGGATGCCTGCCAAGAGTTCGGCCTTACCATCAGCCTGAAAAAGACAGAGATCATGGGCCAGGACGTCGGAGGGGTCCCCAGCATCAGTGTCGGCGACCACAGCTTGCAGGTGGTGAACGAGTTCACTTACCTGGGATCGACGGTCTCCAGCAGCCTGTCCCTCGAGCCGGAGCTGAACAGACGGATTGGGAAGGCTGCTGCTGCCATGGCTAAGCTCTCCAGGAGAGTGTGGGAAAACAACATGCTCACAATAACCACCAAGATCGCAGTGTACCGAGCCTGCGTGCTGAGCACCCTACTCTACGGCAGCGAGAGCTGGACAACATACACCCGGCAGGAATGCCGCCTCAGCTGCTCCCACATGCGGTGTCTTCGACGGATCCTTGGCATCTCCTGGAAGGACCGAGTGCCAAACGGAGTCATCCTGGAACAGACTAATATGCCAAGCATGTATGCCCTCCTCGTGCGGAGACGACTGCGCTGGCTCGGACACGTCTGCCGCATGCAGGACGGTCGCATGCCTAAAGACATCCTGTACAGCGAACTCACCACGGGATCCCGACCCAAGGGACGTCCACAGCTACGATACAGGGACGTTGCAAGCGCGACCTGAGGACTGCCAACATCTGTGTGGACACGTGGGAGGAAACAGCTGCTGACCGCTCTGCCTGGCGTCGGACGGTGAGGAAAGGCGTTTCCATGGCTGAGGAGAGGAGAGCACAGCTGTGGTTGGACAGGCGGGACAGGAGGAGGACAACTGCAGCAACACCCCACACGTACCCATCGATGTTCGTGTGCAGCAACTGTACCAAGGACTGCCACTCTAGAATTGGACTGTTTAGTCACAGCAGACGCTGCACATCATCAAAGTAGGCCCCACCCTTGGCGCAACCCATTGTCTATCAAGACAGACGGGGAAAGAATATAAATATCCTTTTCTACGCTAAGTACCACGCCCGATATTTTTGGGGTGGAGGCCAGTCGATTAGATCGACTCCAGTACACAACCGATACTTGATTTATCGACCCCGAAAGGATGAAAGGTAAAGTCGACCTCGGCGGAATTTGAACTCAGAATGTAAAGCATTTCGCGCGCCGTGCTAATGTTTCTTATTTCTTTATTGCTCACAAGGGGCTAAACATAGAGGGAACAAACAAGGACAGGCAAAGGGTTTAAGTCGATTACATCGACCCCAGTGCGTAACTGGTACTTATTTAATCGATCCCGAAAGGATGAAAGGCAAAGTCGACCTCGGCGGGATTTGAACTCAGAACATAGCAGCAGACGAAATATCGCTAAGCATTTCGCCCGCCGTGCTAACGTTTTTGCCAGCTCGCCGCCTTTCATTGATATATAAATATTGAAGAATAAATCCACGGTAATTAAGAGACCAATTACCGTCAGCTGTGTTAACGCTACTTGACACCCACAGTGGACCGTCTTTCATGTACATACATAAATCACTAATACGATTATTAAGAGCAACAAGTTAAACATGTATGTATGTATGTATGTATGTATGTATGTATGTATGTATGTATGTATGTATGTATGTATGTATGTGTGTATGTATGTATGCATGTATGTATGTGTGTGGTATGTATGTATGTATGCCATTATTCAATTTATTTCAAGATTTCTTGCTAATAGAGAAAGAATCGGTTTCTAACCTAGATCCAAGACTTCTTCATTGGAATTTCAACATCACCAACAGGGTTATTTTCGTATGTATGTATGTATGTATGTATGGGACAGGGAACAACTCCCTCAAGATTTCCGGGACGCAACAATCGTCCACATTTATAAGCGGAAAGGAGATCGGCAGTCCTGCGACAACCACCGAGGTATCTCCCTCTTGTCCATAGCAGGCAAGATCCTGGCCCGGGTCCTGCTTGACCGCCTTCTGGAACACTTGGAGCAAGGCCTTCTCCCTGAGAGCCAGTGTGGCTTCCGCGCGGGTCGAGGGACCACTGATATGATATTCGCCACCCGCCAGCTCCAGGAGAAATGCATGGAGCAGCACCTTGACCTCTGCATGACCTTTGTTGACCTCACCAAGGCCTTTGATACAGTCAGTCGGGAGGGACTATGGAAGGTCATGGGAAAATTTGGTTGCCCCAGCAAATTTATTGCAATTGTCCGCCAGTTCCACGACGGAATGACAGCAGAGTCCTTGAAGACGGCAACTCATCTGAAGCCTTCCAGGTGACCAACAGAGTCAGGCAGGGCTGTGTCCTGGCCCCAACACTGTTCAGCATCATGTTCTCGGCAATGCGTCCGACGCCTTTAGGGACTGCAAGTCCGGTATCGACATCAAGTACAGGACAGACGGGAAACTTTTCAACTCCAGAAGATTGCAGGCTGTCACAAAGGTGAGGGAGACAGTCGTCAGAGACTTTCTCTTTGCTGACGACTGCGCCCTTAATGCAATCGATGAGCAGGAGATGCAGCTCGAGATGGACAGGTTCTCATCAGCCTGTGACAACTTCGGTCTCACCATCAGTGCCAAGAAAACCGAAGTGATGTTTCAGCCAGCCCCCGGCAAACAATACCATGAGCCTCAGATAATGGTGAACGGACGGATCCTACGAGTGGTGGAAAACTTCACCTACCTGGGCAGCACTCTCTCCTGCAATGCCAACATAGATGCTGAAACTATCAACAGAATCTCCAAGGCAAGCAGCGCGTTTGGGAGACTGCGAAAGAAAGTCTGGGAGCGGAGAGGAATCAGCCTCAACACCAAGCTGAAAGTCTACCGGGCAGTCGTGCTTACCACCCTACTATACGGCTGCGAGACGTGGACTGCTTACCGAAGGCACGAGCGCCAGATAAACCACTTCCATCTCAGGTGTCTTCGGAACCTCCTTCACATCCGCTGGCAGGACAAAGTCCCAGACACGGAAGTTCTGAAGCAGGCAGATCTCCCTAGCACCATCACAATTATGCGCAAGGCCCAGCTGAGATGGGCGGGCCACGTCTCCCGCATGTCCGACACTCGCATCCCAAAACAGCTCTTCTACGGTGAACTCGGCCAGGGCAGGCGCAAAGTCGGGGGAGAAGAAGCGCTACAAGGATAGTCTCAAGGTCTCTCTCAAAGACTTCTCCATCGAACAGAGACCTGGGAGACACTTGCTGCCAACCGCTCATCCTGGCGCAGCGCAATCACCGTGGGAGCAGGGACAGCCGAGGAGGGACGGATTCGGTCAGCGGAGCAGAAACGTCAGATGCGTAAAGCCAGAGCCGCCAGCACCAGTAGCACGGCCCCTACCCACTTCTGCCCCACCTGTGGGAGGGGCTTCCTTGCCCGGATTGGCCTCACCAGCCACCTCAGGTCTCATGGCGACAGTTCCATCAGATGATGTCAGTTGGTCATCTTCGAACCGAAGGACGAACATTATTTATTATGTATGTATGTATGTATGTATGTATGTATGTATGTATGTATGTATGTATGTATGTATGTATGTATGTGCAGATTTGTATGTGTTATATATATGTATTCTCATGCATATTGTTGCATATCTAGACATGCACATATATATTTGAATGATAAACTTCTGGAAAGTTTTACAGATTTCTACAGTTCCAGTGATAGATTGGATCTGTCGTCTCCGAATTAGCTTTCACCTTTCTGGTTTTGAAAAGCCTAATTTCTCTAGATTGGTATTTATGCAGTGTGTTACGTATCCCAGGGCCCCAATAATTACAGGTATAAATCTGAACTTGTAATCTGAATAGAGTAACTGCAGATTTCTCAATAGTTCAGCATAGGTGTTCTCTTTTTCACCGATCGTCAGCTTTATGTTAAGATCTGCTGAGCAGATAATTTCCACAACTATGCACGGTTTCTCTTCTCTATCCCAAATCATTATATCAAATCTGCTATGCTTACATTTTATTGAGGTCTTCACTGGGGAATTCCACCAGTACTCCTTTTTATTATGGGTGGCTATGGCTTCTTCCATATTGCGGGTTCTTATTTCTTTGTCTTCGAGATTATCCGTTCGCCAGATTTTCGTTATTGAATCTCCTAGCTACAACTTCTTGTCTCATCGGTAGATAATACCGTGAAGAAATTTTCGGACGACTGCTTATGATGTAGATGATATCTTCAGTGTGAATGCCACAAAGATTGCATCGGTCGTCACATTTTACTTCTTTTCCTGCATCTCTATATCTTTTGTGCATCAGTTACTTGGTTGATATTTCCTGTTCTTCGATTGCAAAGGCATACCCTTCACAGTGGGAGGTAGTATTCTGGCTATTGGTCCATGATAAACTCCTTTATGATCGATATTACTCTCATCACGTAGATTTCTACTAACATACCAATGCATAGTCTTATGTATGTATGTATGTATGTATGTATGTATGTATGTATGTATGTATGTATGTATGTATGTATGTATGTATGTACTAATCATATCTGTCAGGCATGTGGAAGAGAGTGTAATTCGGCAAGAGGACTTAAACGACATGCAAAGGTACATGAAGCCCAGTTCCAACTACAGCCGGCTATTACTGGTAAAGGTTTTAGTTGCCAATTCTGTACAAGATATTGTAGATCTTTAGCTGGGCTAAAATGTCACATTCGATCACAGCACCAATAACAGTTAAGCTTCGTGCAATGGCCATACTCGATAATGAGGGGGCAGCCATCATGTATGTACGTACGTACGTACGTACGGAGTGGAGGTTCCCGAAAGAAACTGGAATTGCAATATTTTATTCACTTATAACATGTTTATATTTTTACCGCGTTCAAACT
>NC_043002.1:13171817-13176817 GCF_006345805.1 Octopus sinensis
TTAGGGTTAGGGTTGGGGTTATATATATATATACACATCGTTACTATAATGTTCAAAGAGTTTCTTTTTCAAACAACGAAAAAATAGTTCCACCATTCCATTTCTTTTTACATTAGCATCTGTTTCAGCTTAACAATAATACTTCGTTGGGTGCATAAAATCATAACACCATGCATGTATGATATTTTCAGTCAGAAATATTTTTGCCAAACTGTCGTATGTGGGACTTACTACGCTTTTGGAAAATGCTAGACTGTTGTAGTACACTTTGACAATTATTTATATCTTGGCATCTGCAGCAGCTGGAGATACGATAGTTTGAACAGAAGAATCGCCTATGTAAGCAAAGTTGAATATTTTTTACTTTTCTTCTCTAGGCACAAGGCCCGAAATTTTTTGGGAAAGGGCCAGTCGATTAGACGAAATACCACAAAGCATTGCGCCCGACGTGCTGACGTTTCTTATTTCTTTATTGCCCACAAGGGGCTAAACACAGAGGGGACAAACAAGGACAGACAAAAGGATTAACTCGATTACATCGACCTCAGTGCGTAACTGGTACTTAATTTATCGACTCCGAAAGGATGATAGGCAAAGTCATCTCGGCGGAATTTGAACTCAGAACGTAAAGACAGACGAAATACCTATTTCTTTGCTACCCACAAGAGGCTATCTTTTCCACTTCGAGGAACGTTAGCTCTCACATAAACCCCTGAATTCATTTCCTACATAAGTATATATTTTTGCTTCTTTTTTACCCTTGATAATGGTTGTATGGCTCTTTTCACGTCAAGTTATTTGCAAAAAGAATTTGATGATGAAATGAAAGATTACTCAATGCTTATAATTGATTAGTTGAATACATGTGTATTTCTTTACTACCCACAAGGGGCTAAAACACAAAGAGGACAAACAAGGACAGACACACGGATTAAGTCGATTATATCGATCCCAGTGCGTAACTGGTACTTATTTAATCGACCCCGAAAGGATGAAAGGCAAAGTGGACCTCGGCGGAATTTGAACTCAGAACGTAACAGCAGACGAAATACCGCTAAGCATTTCGCACGGCGTGCTAACGTTTCTGCTACACTCATTGTCTTAGCAAAATTAAAAATTGAAAAAACAAAAAACAAAAAAAAAAAAACCGCATTTGATCAAATTTGGACATACGACAGTTTAACATAATAGAAACGATATGTATGTATGTATGTATGTATGTGTGTATGTGTTCGTGTGCGTGTTTGTGTATGTGTATTTGTTAACATATATACATAAACACATACACATACACATACGTGTATTTGTGTATGCCGGTATGAAAGTAATGTGTGTGTGTTACACACACACACACGCGCACACACATATACTCTCTTTTACTCTTTTACTTGTTTCAGTCATTTGACTGCGGCCATGCTGGAGCACCGCCTTTAGTCGAGCAAATCAACCCCGGGACTTATTCTTTGTAAGCCCAGTACTTATTCTATCGGTCACTTTTTGCCGAACCGCTACGTGACGGGGACGTAAGCACACCAGCATCGGTTGTCAAGCAATGCTAGGGGTACAAACACAGACACACAAACACACACACATACATATATATATACATATATATACATATATACGACAGGCTTCTTTCAGTTTCCGTCTACCAAATTCACTCACATGGCATTGGTCGGCCCGGGGCTATAGCAGAAGACACTTGCCCAAGATGCCACGCAGTGGGACTGAACCCGGAACCATGTGGTTGGTTAGCAAGCTACTTACCACACAGCCACTCCTGCGCCTATGTATATATATATATAAACCTGGCACGATTCCAGTTGATCGTATCTATAGAGCAATGTGCTACTGAAATGAACATGCAAGTGGCTGAGCACTCCGCAGACACGCGTACCCTTAACTTATCTCAGGGAGATTCAGCGTGACACAGAATGTGTCAAGGCTGGACATCTGAAATACAGGTACTATTCATTTTTCCCACCCGAGTGACCTGGAGCAGCGTGAAATAAAGTGTCTTGCTCAAGGACACAGCGCATCACCGTGTATTGAACTCACGACCTTGTGATCGCGAACCGAATACCTTAACCACTTAGCCACGCGTCTTTACTCACACGCGCACGTGTGGACACACGTATGTACACACTAAGAGAAAAGCATTACCAAAGTATAAATGAATAAATATATAAATGAATAAATAAATAATTATATAAATAAATAAATGAATAAATAAATAAATGAATAAATAAACGTATAGCGGAAATGAATTCAGGAATTCATGTGGGAGAAAGCCCCCCCCCCCTGAAGGGGAAAAGATACAATTTACCAATATATATAAATAAAACGACAGGTAATCTTTATACACACACACCACACACATTATATATATATATACATATAATACATACATTATATATATATATATATATATATATATATATATATATATATATATATATATATATATATATATCGTTATATTTCGGAATGGTCATATTGCCAGTTTAGCCAATAAAAACACGCGCACTATATATTTGGTGTTATTTGGCTGACGGTTAGTAAGGAGAGACACAAATAAGTGAGAAGAAAACAAAGGACCACTGATGCGGTCACAGGAGTGTGACGAAAGAACTTTGGCCGAAATAAGATTAAGATTAATGTAAAAAATAAATATCACTGAAGCAAAATAACACCAAATATATAGTGCGTGTGTTTTTATTGGCTAAACTGGCAATATGACCATTCCGAAATATAACGATATCTGTTTCAACACACGACTTCACATAAAAAATCTTGCACAACAAATATTTAAACGTTATATATATATATATATATATATATATATAATATTATATATATATATATGTATATGTATATGTATATGTATATGTATATATGTTAATAAAATAGAACATATGCATATATATAAACATATATGTACGTACCTACCTCTACATGTACATATACACGCATATATGTGTACAGGACACCAAAAATACGTCGAACACAATGAGAAACGAAAACATAGACACAAACCAAGGAACAGGACAAGCAAAAAAGAAAAAAGAGATACAGGACACATAAGCACAACGAAGAATCCCCTTCTTCAGTCGCTAAGGTTTCATCTACTCTACGTTCGAAGGATAAAAGCGAGACGTATACTTCGAAGAAACCTTCCTTCCTGCGAAAAGCAATCAATTAAAATTCTGAGATCTTTTCGCAGAGGGGTAAAAAATGGTAAAAAAAGCAAGACGGTAACGACAGTACAAACATATAAACAGTAAAAAAAAATTATATATAAACAGTTGAAAAATAAATATAAACAGTGAGAGACAGGACAAGGAGAACAAGATAAGAAGGGCTGTTTACGCCAGACGAAAAAAGTAATGCAAACGCTGGATTATAGTGGACGACGAGAGAGAAAGAATGTCGACCAGTGGCCTTAGAAAGCGGGCGAGAAAAGACAGGATAGCAGTTACGACGGAAGTATCGTCGCAGATGGACGACGGGAATGGGGGAGGAGGAGCAAGAGGAAGAGAGAGAAGAAGGGGAATGGTGCGAGGAGACCATGAAGAATGGTGAGGGGGAGAGAGAATGAAATGAGAGAGAGAGGAAGAGACAAGTTAAGTGAGGGAAAAAGGACGAAAAAGGGAATGGAGAGAGAAAGAAAGAAGATGCAGAGTCGCGTGAGAGTTAATATCAAGGCTACTTGATAAACAGAACAATCTTACTTAATAGGGTGCGTGCGTTTAGTCGTATAATATGTTAATAAAATAGAACATATGCATATATATAAACATACGTAATTAATTAATAAGGGTGAGAGAATTAGATACTAATTTAATAGTATATTTATTCAACACCAAGTGGCCTAGTGCTACGAGAAACCTGGATTATTATAATATTTTACAACATATTATAATATTTTTACAAAATAAATATATGAGAGTGGTCACTATATTGCTCACTCTAGCACCAGTTAATCCAAAAGGTTTCAACCACGAAATACATGCTTCCCATGAAAGCCAGTACGACTGCTAGCTCACACGGACAGGGCATATTTTTTATTTGCCCTGTCCGTGTGAGCTAGCAGTCGTACTGGCTTTCATGGGAAGCATGTATTTTCGTGGTTTGAAACCTTTTGGATTAACTGGTGCTAGAGTGAGCAATATAGTGACCACTCTCTTATATTTATTATATTATATAAACATACGTATATATATATACTCATTACTCTTTTACTTGTTTCAGTCATGTGACTGGCCATGCTGGGGCACTGCCTTTAGTCGAGCAAATCGACCCCCAGGACTTATTCTTTGTAAGCCTAGTACTTACTCTATCAATCTCTAAGTTACGAGGACGTAAACACACCAGCATCGGTTGTGAAGCGATGGTGGGGGGGGGGGACACAAAAACAGACACACAAACATATACACACACATACATACATATATACGACGGACTTCTTTCAGTTTCCGTCTGCCAAATCCACTCACAATGCTTTGGTCGGCCCGAGGCTATAGTAGAAGACACTTGCCCAAGGTGCCACGTAGTGGGACTGATCCTGGAACCATGTGAAAGGGGAGCAAGCTACTTACCAGACAGCCACCTCCTATATATATTATATATATATATATATATAATATATATATATATATATATATATATAACGACAGGTAACCTTTATACGTACCTATATGTATATATATACATATTTTGATAAATTTTATCTCTTCCACTTCGAGGAAGGTTAGCTCTCACATAAACCCCTGAATTTATTTCCTATATAAGTTTATATTTTTGCTTCTTTTTTACCCTTGATAATACTTATCTGTATATATACACAGTAAAGCCTCACTTTTCGAGTTCCCGCTTTTACGAGACCCCAGGTTTGCGAGTTTTATTTTTCTAGCACAAAACACAAATTTTGAACGAAGTGCGAAAGTTTCTACAACCATAACAAATAACCTCTGCGTGTTAGCGAGAAATTTATAGAGATC
>NC_043002.1:13179317-13189317 GCF_006345805.1 Octopus sinensis
ATAATGATGCAGTACCAGGCAGTATGCCCTGATGCAGTACCAGGCAGTAAATGCCCTGATGCAGTACCAGGCAGTGGCTCTCATGGCTTCTGATCTTAACTGATTGGAAGTATTATCATGTACATTGTTTTGTCTTGGTATAAAAGATGGTCTACAGCAAATATTCTGCTCAATACCACAGATTTGCTTGTCAGTTGTTTGACCTTAACCAGTTGACCATGTCCCTTAGTGGCTGACGATATGTGCATCTCTGACCACGAGCAGAAGTAGTGGGGGAGCATCATAGCCATGTGTTGAGAGGGATTGTTTGGGGTTTGAATAATTCACCTCTGGAAACATGGGTGGTTCTTTCAACATCCTTAAACAACCCTTATTCAGGACCTTTTGAGCGGGATGGGCTACTCAACCTGAAGAAAATTCTAACTGGGCCCCACCTGCAAGGTCATGTGCTGTTTATCTTGATATGAGATCACCATGTCGCGCGCACATATGGTTGTGATGCATGTGCTGGTGTACCTTTATCAGACAGGTAGTCATGATGGGTATATTGGGCTTCGTATATTTTACCCCAGTGTCACTTTGATGGCATGAACTGCTCTCTCACTCAATAATAATAATAATATAATAATATACATAATAATAATAATAATAATAATAATAATAATAATAATAATAATAATAATAATATAATACATAATAATAATGATAATAATAATAACAATAACAATAATAATAATAATAATAATAATAATAATAATAATAATAATAATAATAATAATAATTCCGTTTTATTGTAAATGATCTTGACATTCTTTTTACTTTACATAAAATATTCTTTACATTCCGCTGTTGTTTTATTACCATGTATTTACGAGTATAATAAAGTTTATAAGTAAAATATTTTTCTGGTAACGAATTGCTATTTCTAACAGTGCTACTATGGGAAATTATTGCTCTGCTTTACGAGTTTCACTGTAAGAGCAGTCTGCAGTAACAAATTAACACGTATATCGAGGCACTACTGTATATAAAAGTTAATGCTTTCTTAAGTAGAATTGCACTTCATGTTTGAAACTTCGATGAAGCTAGAGAGTGAAACAGTAGCGCTTAAATATGAATGCATTGCGTCTTATTGCAGAGTTGTCCTCTTAATTTCGTTTTAATACAACTGTGTACTCGACTGACGCTTTGTTCTGAAGCATACGCATGTATACACACACACACACACACAACACACACACACACACACACACACACACACACACACATATATATATATTAGGAGAGTTTACGAAAGAAACAAAAGACGAAGACAGGTGGTGTACAAAACAAACCGATGTATTAGTATAACGCTCAAAAATAAAAGTCTTTTACGTTTCGAGCCTACGCTCTTCTACAGAAAGACACAGAAAAAACAAGGAGAGAAAAAATGTGTGTAGTGGCTAACGATCTATCATGGTGATATATTATAATATATATATATATATAATATATATATATATATATATATGAGAGAGAGAGAGAGAGAGAGAGAGAGAGACATAGAGAGAAGGAGAAGAGCAGCTTAAAGTCTTATCTCCATGCATGTTCAGTGATAAGATCAATGATAAAATAAACCATCGACAATTCTCCTTGATACGAAAAGATGTAAGGTGGGCGAGATGAGTTAAGTCTATTTTAAGGTTAACGCATCTCGCCCGCTTTACATTATTTCGTATCAAGGAGAATTGTCGATGTTTTATTTAAATATTAATCATTCAACACGCATGGAGATAAGTTTTTACAGCCCCCCCTTTCTCTCTCTCTCTCTCTATGTATGTATGTATCTATCTATCTATCTATCTATCTATCTATCTATCTATCTATCTATCTATCTATCTATCTATCTATCTATCTATATATATATAGTCATTACAGATATAGGGTGAAATATAATTAATTTAATAAAATCAACAAATTTCACCTAGTAGTATTTCGGTATGGAAAATAACCATATTCGGTAAAAATTTATATAATTATAATAATAAGGGGGTTTTGCAACAGCCAAAAGACTACTCTTTCCTTTTACTACAAAAATTACTCTCCACAGACAACAATATTTGTAACTCACATATGGCATTTGTAGTAAAAGCAAATAGTAGTCATTTGGCTGCTATTTCTAAAATTTTCGGTATGTGGTTTAAGCAACTTGTTGCAAAAACAAACCTATTATATATATAATATATATATATATATATATATATATATATATATATATATATATCTATATATATACATAATTGCCGCTATCGGCCCAACGGCAAGTTAGAGGCGTGTTGAACTGTGAAGGAAGAATCATGACTTCTTTCTCTTTGTGTTCTGTCCTCACCTTTGAAACACGCATGGAGTCGTACTAGGGACAGCTGATGAAGGGGAATTTTCCTTGTGTTGTTTGTCTTGTACTCTGTTTTTTCGTTGTTAAAAAAGGTCCGTTTCCATGTTTGTTTTTACGTTTTCGTTTCTCGTTGAATTCTACGTCTATTTGTGGTGTCCTGTACTCACGTATATATATTTATATATACATGTAGATGTAGGTACGTACATATATGTATGCATGTATGCATATATTTTATTTATTACACTATTGTATGACTGAGCGCCCTTGCGTCGTTTCGTTTCCTCCAAATAAGTTTTTATATATAATTATGACGCGAAACTCTATAACATTTGCTTGACCTTCCCTTCCTTCCTTGTCTTCCTCTTTGCCTGTCTCTCTTTTTCACCCTTTCTGGTTTCCTTTCCTCTCTTCTCTCTCTCTCTCTCTCTCTCACTCCTCCTCATCTCTCTCACAGCCGGCGACCACTTCTTTCGCTTGCGGCCTCCAACAGTGAACACGCTTTTTTCCTGCGCTCTTAAAAATCTTTCCTCGTCTAGGCCAAAAAGGCCCTCATTGTTTGTTTTCTTGTTTGTTTTTATTCTTGTACGGTATTTTTTGTAATTGTATTTTTATTTTGTATTTTATTTTGTAATTATTTGTATAGTTTTTTTACGTCCTGTTTTGTCACATTTTTTCTTTCCTTGTTTTTTACCCTTGCCAAAGGAATTTTATTTAATTCTTTCGCAGGAAGGGCTTAGTTCGACGAGTCGTTTTCTGTCCTCAACCTTCGAACACGCATGGAGTCGTACTAGGGACAGCTGATGAAGGGGAATTTTCCTTGTGTTGTTTGTCTTGTACTCTGTTTTTTCGTTGTTAAAAAAAGGTCCGTTTCCATGTTTGTTTTTACGTTTTCGTTTTCTTGTTGAGTTCTACGTCTATTTGTGTCCTGTACTCACGTATGTATATTTATATATGCATGTATATAACATGTAGATGTAGGTACGTACATATATGTATGTATGCATATATTTTATTTATTACACTATTGTATGACTGAGCGCCCTCGCGTCGTTTCGTTTCCTCCAAGTAAGTTATATATATATATATATATATATATATATATGTATGTATGTATGTATATAGGTTATGAGAGGTAATGGTGTCATTGAGACCTAAAGTTGCCAGGTAATGCTGAATAAGTGCTATAGGTAGACCACCTCACTCTGTTTTGTGTCATATCTAAATTATTACTTAACTATCCTCTCACACCGTCTCCGATGAAGGGATATAATAAATATCCTGGAAACAGTCTGTTATATATTTTGAGTATTGTTATCACTAGCGATATCAAGATATAACATTGTATTTTGTATTTTATGTGTAGATGTATATATATATAGATGTACATGTAATATGTACACACACACACACACCACACACACACACATATATATATATATATATATCTAAAGTTTAATTAGAGGTTGGAAAAGCCTCATTAAGGAACAGTAATATCCAATGAATTATTGGTCCGTTACCTAGTATTTGTTGTGAATTTTAATTACAATACTCATGAATAATAGTTAAATAGGTAAAGCAAGGTTTATATTTGTTCAAGAAAAGTAAGAAAATGGAGATACATCAATAAATATTTATATTTATTAACTGCAAAAATAGACATGATATCTAACAACTGTTTGGATTCATATATTAAAGATTATAGTTTTATAAAGCAGAATCTCGCCTGAAGCAGAAAAAGAAAGATATACCAATATATTATTAGGTTTTAAGTATACAGAACATTACAGCAAACCGAGTATTGTTATATGGACAATTTTGGTATAAACCTTTTAAGGGTGTATATTTAGAGGGGAAGTCAAGATTGACCGTGAACTCTGCTGTGCATGCGCACTACGTTTTGACGTTCTAGCTTACTTCCGCTGTTTACAGCAGTGCTTGGAAGGAACATGTGTAGTGTCATGGTCACATTGACCATGACAAAGCAAGTTGAGCAGAGATCTCTTTACTCTTTTTCTCTTTTTTACTTGTTTCAGTCATTTGACTGTGGCCATGTTGGCGCACCACCTTTTTAGTCGAGCAAATCGACTCCAGGACTTATTCTTTGTAAGCCTAGTACTTATTCTATCGGTCTCTTTTGCCGAACCGCTAAGTTACAGAGACGTAAATACACCAGCATCGGGTTGTCAAGCGATGTTCGGGGGGACAAACACAGACACACAAACATACACACATACACATACGTATATATATATATATATATATATATATATATATATATATATATATATATATATATATATATATATATATATATAAATATATATATATATACACATATATACGACGGGCTCTTTCATTTTCCGTCTCCAATCCACTCACAAGGCTTGGATTGGCCCAAGGCTAAGTAGAAGACACTTGCCAAGGTGCCACGCAGTGGATTGAACCCGGAACCATGTGGTTCGTAAGCAAGCTACTTACCACACAGCCACTCCTACGCCTATCTGTATAAAATTTTGCCAAAAGCTTAGCGATACCTGCTCAGAGGTCTACGTAAACGTTTCAAAAAGTTTTCATCGTTCTCGACATAATCAAGAAGATCTTATGCAACTCAAACCCGAGTGTCTTTTTGGTCACCTGATAGCAGTTTTGGCACATACTTGGCGGACACGCATCACATATCCAAATTTCCAGTGACAATGGACTGAACTAAGCCGTAACAAATTGCACATCCACTGATAACTCATGGATTTCCCCTTACAGTTGCACGCACATCTGCGATGTTTTTCTCAGTTCTGCTCATTGCGGGTCTCCCAAAACGTTCGTCAATATCGACATTTTTTCAGCCATGTTGGAAACGTCTGAACCACTCGTGTACTTGCGTGTGCTCATACACTGCTCTCCATACACTTTCTGCAGCTTTGGGTAGGCTTTTGAGCATGTATCACCATGACAACTTTCTGCCATGGTCAATGCGACGATCATACACTACACACCTTCCTTCAAAGCATTGCTGTAAACACCAGAAGTGAGCTGGAACGTTAAAACTTAGTATACATGCACAGCAGAGTTGAGGTTCAATCTTTGCCAAGCACCTTCACCCTAGATGCTTTAGGTTCGTTACTATGGCAACAATTCGGATACTTATTGATCAGAACTCGTAAGCCTCAGTGGTTAAAACGCCAGGCTTACAGTTGTGAGGCTATGATTTCGATTCGCGGACCGGGTTGTGTTTCGTTCTTGAGCAAGACTCTTTATTTCACGTTGCTCCAGTTCACGCAACTGTAGAAGTGAGATACGACCTCATTGGTGCCAAGCTGTATTGACCTTTGCCTTTCCCTTGGATAACATCGGAGGCGTGAATAGGGAAAGCCGGTATGAATGGGCACTGCTGGCTTTTCAGAAACAAACTTGCTCGGACTTGTGCCTCGGAGGGCAGCGCTCTAAGTGCAATCCCAGGGTCCTTCGTGACTGCAGGTTTTTTTTACGCATTACTCTTTATAAATACACACACACACACACACACACACACACCATATATATATATATATATACATATACTCACATACACATCTGCGTACATCCATACGTACATACATACAAACATACATACATACATACATACATACATACATACATACATACATACAGATATTCTTTTGTACCTTAAGCACAGGGCCCGAAATTTTGGGGGAGGGGCCAGTCGATTAGATCGCCCCCAGTACGCAACAGGTACTTAATTTATCGACCCTGAAAAGCTGTGAAAGTGCGACCTTGCGGAATTTGAACCACAGAACGTAAAGACAGACGAATACTGCTAAGCAGTTCGCCCGGCGTGCTAACGGTTCTCCGAGCTCCCGCCTACATACAGATATTAATGAAGTGAAAACAGCTGCAATTTATGAGAGGTATCATTGTTTGTATAAAATATTTAATTGAACTGTATTCATAATTGTTCAATTTATTGTTTTGCTTCCCCATTTCTGATATACATATACATATATATATATATATATACATATACTCACATACACATCTGCGTACATCCATACGTACATACATACAAACATACATTACATACATACATACATACATAATACCACATACATACAGATATTCTTTTGTACCTTAAGCACAGGGCCCGAAATTTTGGGGGAGGGGCCAGTCGATTAGATCGCCCCCAGTACGCAACAGGTACTTAATTTATCGACCCTGAAAAGCTGAAAGTCGACCTTGGCGGAATTTGAACACAGAACGTAAAGACAGACGAAATACTGCTAAGCATTTCGCCCGGCGTGCTAACGGTTCTCCGAGCTCGCCGCCTACATACAGATATTAATGAAGTGGAAACAGCTGCAATTTATGAGATGTATCATTTGTTTGTATAAAATATTTAAATTGAACTGTATTCATAATTGTTCAATTTATTGTTTTGCTTTCCCATTTCTGATATACATATACATATATATATATATATATATATAACTAGCAGTATCGCCCGGCGTTGTCCGGGTTTGTAAGGGAAATAACTATATAAGCATTTATAGAGAGTTACTTCCCTTATATAATAGCCAAAAATGCATTAAAAATGGAAAAAAGTGATGGTAAATTTTTTTTTAAATCGTAGACTCATCGTAGACTCATCGTAGACGCGCGCTAATACCCTGAAGCAAAATGTGGGAGTAGTTAGGAATCTAAATCGTAGGAGATAGACACCACACAACTTCACTTTTATATATAAAGATATATATATATATATATACATCTCTCTATATATAAAACTGAGAATGTGTGTCTGTCTGTCTGTCTGTCTGTCTGTGTGTTTCCCTAAAACTTGAGATCAACACAACCAATTTCATTCAAATTTTACACATGCCTTACTTAGGGTCCGGGGAGTGGCATCGGCAAAAACAATGTTCAACTTCTTGCCTAGAGCGAGCCCATAGCAATATCATATCTTCTCCACTATTTCAGTATTACGTGTTAAAAGTGAAACAAAAACATTTCTCTATTTTATGTCAGATGCTTTCACTTTAACAATAAAAATAATAATAACAATTGAATTATATGTAGTAATTAATAACTAAAATCAAACTAAAGTATAATATAATCGTAATATAAAAAAAGTAAAAATAGCAATTGGTATAAAATTGCATCAATGTCTTGAACTTGAATAAGTGGTTTCACATGAATGGGAATAAATTGAAAATAAAATTAGCGTGCAGAAATGGAATAGTCCAGATGGACTATTATACATAAAGGACTATAGCTTCAAATGCGTACTGTTGTTATTATTATTACTGTTTAACTATTGTTATCACGTTTGTTGGTTCCTCGTAAGGGAAACGTTGTTGTGTTGCATTTGTTAAATAATTGTAAACTGTAACCCTCCCCCTTTGGGAGAAGGAGCTTTGGTTATTGTTTAAAAATTGAATTGTATCCCTATTTGGGGAAATTGACAATATTTTCACCGTTTACACGGAAGCATTTTTGTTCGATAGAAGAAAGTCCAAAAATGAATTTCGCTGCAGCCGTCGGCGGGCGCGAACTCATTAAAATTAAAATGGAAGAAATACGAACCTATTTCAGATTGATTACCGACAAAGACGGTGAATCTAGGATAACACCAACAAACGAAATAAAAAATTGAATTAAAGAAAAGACTATTGTCTATAAAGTATACAATGTAGAGAAAAAAAAAGATTTGAACATCTGGAGGAAAGCACCATCGAAAAGTGTCTTGGTGCGACTATGAAAGATAGTCGCGGTAAATTCGCCACAATAGAAGCAAGGTTCGAGTCAACGGAGCGTGCAAGGGAGATTATCCTACAGTTTTCGGGCACTACGCTTAATATTTCTTATTTGATAATCAATTTCTTAAACTTAAGGCTTTCTTTGCCAGTTCTGGATCACTATATACTCTTCTTCAATTCAGAATGTTCCTAATGAACAGGACTAATGCTTAAAGACTTAACGATTTTTTCTTATTTGATTTGTGATGGAGACACTTACAGGAAAAAATTATTCTCCATAAAATAATCGCTTCGGAAGTCCGAAATCATCATAACGGATGACATGACCAACTCAGTGCAGATATATCACTGATTCACTGAGTCATTCATCACTGATTCAAGATAACGTGATACGCTCAATTGCGAGCCGTGTTACGCTTATCATAAATAAATCTGTGAGAACATGTGCCGACCGGTGATCAGTCAAAGATTCTGCTTGTCCAGCAAAAAACGCAGCTTAGCGACCAACGGCAAAGCTCAGTTTTCCCAGAATCTACTGATTATCGTCTGTGCTTACATGGCCATAGGGTAAGGATTCTTTTTGGTTTTTTTCATTTGGATTTATGCAATCTTACCAACAACATGAGACCAGTGAAGAAAATATGTGACTGCGTGCGTATCTTTGGCGACTTTCATTTTCTCCGTCTTCCCTTCGTTGAATTTTTCCTTTTTTCTATATTTCTGATGAAGAGCTCTGCTCGAAACGTTAAATCCTCTTCCTTTCTTTCCTTTCCTCAGCGTCCAATAACACTATACTTGTTCCACGTCCTCGCGTTGTTGTGTTTTCATTTTGGATTACTGCAATATATATATATATATACCATTCATATATATACAGATCATCTATATATACATACATGTATATATTATACATACATATATACATATATACATATATATATATATCTACATACATACATAAATACATACATATACGCACACCACACCATACTATATATATATTATATATATATTATATATTATATATAGATATATATATATAATATACAGCGCAGGCATGGCTATGTGGTAAGGAGCTTATTTTCTAATTACATGGCTCTGAGTTCAGTCCCACATGACACTTTGATCACGCGATTTCTACAACAGACTAGGGGCGACCGAACTCTTGTGAATAGATTTGGATGATGGAAACTGAATGATTCCCATTGTATGTGTGTGTGTATGTGTTGCATGTGCGTGCATGAATGTGAATTTTGCATAAATGTATGTGCGTGTATGTAGGAACGTATGTATATATATTATATACTATATATATATATATATATATATAACTTTTTTTTTTTTTTTCCATCTCCATCTCTCATTTATATATATATATATATATGCCGTGATAGATCGCTAGCCACTACTCATTCTTTATTTTCTCCCTATTTTCTTTCTGTTTTCATTTCTGTGGAAGAGCGTAGGCTCGAAACATTAAAGACTTTTTCACTTCCCGAGCGTTATACTAATACATCTGCTTGTTGTCTACACCACCTCTCTTCGTCTTTTGTTTTTTTGTGAATTCTCCCTATATATATATATATATATATATATATATAGGACAGGCAAGGACAGAGAAAGGGATTAAGTCGATTACATCGGCCCCAGTGCGTAACTGGTACTTATATTTAATCGACCCCGGTGACCGCGTGTGTACCGTTGGCGATATTTTTCCCTCTGTCTTCCCTTCTCTGGATCTTTCCTTCTCCTATGTTTCCGACGAAGAGCTCCGCTCGAAACGTTAAACCCTCCTTCTTTCCTTCTTTCCTGAGCGTCCAATAATACTATATTTGTTCCACGTCCTCGCGTTGTTGTGTTTTTTTTGTGCTTT